>NC_133366.1:7563199-7720562 GCF_049309525.1 Garra rufa | reverse complement strand
TCAAAAGTAAACAAAATATAAAAAAACAAATTCAAATTAGTAATAAAACTATAATCGTACACCAGCATTCAAAAGTTTTTGAACAGTTTGAACATTTTTTTTTGTTTTTAAAAGTAGTAATATTGTGAAATATTTTTGCTATTTAAAATAATTGCTTTCTATTTGAATATATTTTAAAATGTAATTTATTCCTGTGATCAAATCTAAATTTTCAGCATTACTCCAGTCTTCAGTGTCACATGATCCTTCAGAAATCATTCTAAAATACTGATTTGCTGTTCAAGAAACATTTATTTCTATTTCCAAATCTATTTTGTTTCAGGTTTCTTTTTTTAATGAATAGAAAGATAAAGATCAGCATTTATCGAAATAATAATAAATGTTTTTTGAGCAGAAAATCTGAATGATTTCTGAAGGATCATGTGACTGCAGTAATGATGCAAAAAATTCAGCTTTGAAATCACAGGAATAAATTACATTTTAAAATATATTCAAATAGAAAACATTTATTTTAAATAGTAAAACTATTGAAACATTTTTACTGTACTTTGGATCAAATAAATGCAGGCTTGTTGAGCAGAAGAGACTTCTTTAAAAAACATAAAAAAAATCTTGCTGTTTAAAAACTTCTGACTGGTAGTGCATCTCAATACTAAAATAACACTTTTGTGATCATTGCAGATTATTAATGCAGTGCATTATTAATGTGAGGACATGCATGATTATTTTACCTTGCTCGTCGTCTTCTTACTGCAGAGACTACAAGAAAATTCACAGTAAATGCATTGAAATTCATAACTTTGGATGGTTTTGAACAGTTAATGATAAAATTTAATCAAGCAAGTTTTTGTTTGTATGTCAGTTACTCATTCTCAGAATTAATGAATATATATATAAATATTTTCAAAGCTTTCAACCCTGGATCTTAAGCAGAAACATTTAAAGAGAGGTAACTACAGGATTCAAAAACATTGATCGAAGTCTTGAAGTCTTCAATCATAAGGTAAAACTAATCTAAATGTGCAAACACAAGGAGCTGTAACAGCTTGAGTTTGAAATGTCCTCAGTGGAGAGTTAATTAAACAGCATGTGTGTGTGTGTGTGTGTGTGTGTGTGTGTGTGTGTGTGTGTGTGTGTGTGAAGCTCTTGTCCAGACCTGTCGGCGTCTCTCTCTCCCTGGAGAGGGTGTTGAGTGGCGGACTGATGCATTCAGGCGTCAAAACAAGCTTTCTCCAGGGGGGAGAGCTCTTCAGACTCAGACTTAAAGAAAATGTGCATCAAATATAAGTTATAATGTAAAACTAATAGTTTTCATTGTCAAAACATATTAATATAAAACAAACTGCAGTCCATTCTAAAGAAAGAATAAATAAACAATATTTGTAAATAAATAAATAAATAGCATGGCAGTTGCATCTGTATTAAAAAAAAGTTTTACATTTCCTTTAAGTTTTGTTTGATGCACATTGTTATTTGATTATTATTGTTGATTAATATAAACAGTATGATTAATAATGAATAATAACTAATATAATACATGTTCACAGCATATGTGACCCTGGACCACAAAACCAGTCTTAGATGGGAATATTTGTAGAAATAGTTAAAAAATACATTGTATGGGTCAAAATGATCGATTTTTCTTTTGTGCCAAAAATCTTTAGGATATTAAGTAAAGAGTATGTTCCATTAAGATAACTTGTACATTTCCTAACAGAAATATATCAAAACGTAATTTTTGATTAGTAATACGCAATCGCTAAGAACTTTATTTGGACAACTTTAAAGGTGATTTTTCTATATTTTATTTTATTTTTTGCACCCTCAGATTCCAAATTTTCAAATAGTTGTATCTCAGCCAAATATTGTCCTATCCTAACAAACTATATTTTCTACCATAAATATATTAAAACTTAATTTTTGATTAGTAATTTGCATCGCTAAGAACTTCATTTGGACAACTTCAAAGGCAAATTTTTTTTTTTTTTTTTTTTTTGCACCCTCAGATTCCAAATTTTCAATTAGCTGTATCTCAGCCAAATATTGTCCTATTCTAACAAATCATCAATGGAAAGCTTATTTATTCATTTTTATTTATCCGAAAAATTGACACTGGTTTTGTTGTCCAGGGTCACTCACATATATGAATAATAGGGTCACATATTACTGAAATTATTTAGAAAACACACTAGACAATACACAATAAACTTCCATCTCTAATATTGTCAAATTACCTCAAATAAGAAAGAATGCACGCTTTTAAATCAATTTAATTACTTAAAGCAAAAAAAAAAAAAAAAATGAGAATGTGAAGTTTTCTCACCCATCCTGACACTGGAGGTTTTGCAGGCTGAAGGAGAGCTCGTTGACCGATGAAAGGTCTTCTGCTGTCAGATCACAATCTGCCTTCACCACATCACCAGCCATTGATCTACTCAGTGCTGCAAACTAATCGACACACTCTGCTGGACGGAAATGTCAAGTCAAACATGACATGAGCTGTACATCATGATGTAAATGTCTCATCGTGTCTCCACTGAGGATCTCCGCATCTCCTCCCCTTGGAAACTCGAGTTGCTACAACAAGCTTCATGTGATCCGCGGAGCGCGTCGCGTCCCCCGCCCGCGATGCTGCTCTGTCATCATCACAGTAATCATCCTCCAGCACAGGAACACACGACCAACACTTCCCTAGAGACTGCAATTTAGATAATTACCTCAGAAAGTTGCCTACATGTAGGCCTACATGGTACTTCACTGATTTACAGAAAATGACTTATTTAGTGTAACAGACGACAATTCTTAAAGGAACAGTTCA
This sequence comes from Garra rufa, assembly GCF_049309525.1. Classification (NCBI taxonomy): domain Eukaryota; kingdom Metazoa; phylum Chordata; class Actinopteri; order Cypriniformes; family Cyprinidae; genus Garra; species Garra rufa. The sequence goes on along the minus strand of NC_133366.1, from coordinate 7,717,744 downwards.
CCCCCAAAATTAAAATCTATCGCTTATTCACACTCATGACGTTTTAATTTTGTATGACATCGTCTCCCTGCTGAAAAAAACAGCATATGCTGGTTAGGTAGGTTTTGGTGCTGAGATGCTGGTTTTAGCTGGTTTATGCTGGTCCTTAGCTGGTTAATGCTGGTCCTTTGCTGGTTTATGCTGGTCATGTTGCTGGTCAAGGACCAGCATAAACCAGCAAATGGCCAGCATAAACCAGCAAAGGACCAGCATAAACCAGCAAAGGGCCAGCATAAACCAGCAAATGGCCAGCATAAACCAGCAAAGGACCAGCATAAACCAGCAAAGGACCAGCATAAACCAGCAAAGGGCCAGCATAAACCAGCAAAGGACCAGCATAAACCAGCAAAGGGCCATCATAAACCAGCAAAGGACCAGCATAAACCAGCAAAGGGCCAGCATAAACCAGCAAAGGGCCAGCATAAACCAGCAAAGGACCAGCATAAACCAGCAAATGGCCAGCATAAACCAGCAAAGGACCAGCATAAACCAGCAAAGGGCCAGCATAAACCAGCAAAGGACCAGCATAAACCAGCAAAGGGCCAGCATAAACCAGCAAAGGACCAGCATAAACCAGCAAATGGCCAGCATAAACCAGCAAAGGACCAGCATAAACCAGCAAAGGGCCAGCATAAACCAGCAAAGGACCAGCATAAACCAGCAAAGGGCCAGCATAAACCAGCAAAGGGCCATCATAAACCAGCAAAGGACCAGCATAAACCAGCAAATGGCCAGCATAAACCAGCAAAGGACCAGCATAAACCAGCAAAGGGCCATCATAAACCAGCAAAGGACCAGCATAAACCAGCAAAGGACCAGCATAAACCAGCAAAGGGCCAGCATAAACCAGCAAAGGGCCATCATAAACCAGCAAAGGACCAGCATAAACCAGCAAATGGCCAGCATAAACCAGCAAAGGACCAGCATAAACCAGCAAAGGGCCATCATAAACCAGCAAAGGACCAGCATAAACCAGCAAAGGGCCAGCATAAACCAGCAAAGGGCCAGCATAAACCAGCAAAGGACCAGCATAAACCAGCAAATGGCCAGCATAAACCAGCAAAGGACCAGCATAAACCAGCAAAGGGCCAGCATAAACCAGCAAAGGACCAGCATAAACCAGCAAAGGGCCAGCATAAACCAGCAAAGGACCAGCATAAACCAGCAAATGGCCAGCATAAACCAGCAAAGGACCAGCATAAACCAGCTAAAACCAGCATCCCAGCACCAAAACCTACCTAACCAGCATATGCTGTTTTTTTCAGCAGGGTTGCTGATTATTGCCGCTGAAAATGGTCAATTATTGTCAATTTTTGGGCTGTATTAATTGGGATAAACATTTGGGGTACTATAAACTGACAAAAGTTATAACAAATCAAAGAGAAGAGTGCAAAAAAACTGTCTGAGGAACAAAAGGCGTTTGTGGCCAAACTGAACCAGGATTTCCAGGGCAAGAATCTTGACAACTTTTGTGTTTGTGCTTATCATTTCCAGTCATGTAGGTGAAATATTAGGCTAATTTCTAAATTAATACTGCTTGTACATGTCTTTACCACCTATAAACATTTGTTTTTTAAATATTGCACGCTTTCCTGTTTACTAAGTCCTTCCCTATATGATTTAGCAGCTTCCACACGTTATTTACATGGTTTATACAGCATAAATTAGGAGAACAACATAGTCAGTAGTAGATTAACCGTGCAATTCATGCTGTTGTTTACATCTGAGTATCTCCAATATGGCCGTGTATCCGGGTAAGTTAACTGAGCAAACTGTGACATGTGTAAAGAAGATTGTAGCTTCTGTGTTCAGCTTTCATTACGCAGAAAAAAAAACAAATGATAATGATAAATAAAAAAATACTTAATGTAAACAATCGAGAATTATTATGTGTAATAATGTGTAAAATCTAACATATTCAGAAAAAAACATCTTTCAGGCAGTTATATAAAGCACATTAAGATATCAATCAGTAACATAAGCCTTTTTAAGTGTAAAAGATGCAACATTAGAGCAGCTATATAATTTATATAGTCATATTTTACATTTTGTTCATGTTTTCCTAGCTATAATGTAGGCCTATTATTTTTTAACAAACTTTTTAATTACAATTTAAATTTCTGCGTTATTGTCACTGTGTCTACGGTCATCGCTAAATTTCTACAAGGAACAATCATAAGATAAAAACAGAAAATAATAATCGGGATTTGCGTACATCAAATTATGGTGTAATCCATATAGAAAAGAAAAGTATAAAAATAAATTACATCTTTTTAGAAAAATTGTCATAATGCAACAAAAATTTGGCACTCTTTTTGTTATTTGTAAATCTAAGAGAAGAAACAACAGAATCAAGTTCAGCAAGGAAAAGGGAAAAAGACAGAAGAGATTTAAGCCATTTTGCTTATAAATGATGTCTATGCGCTAACTCCAGTCGTGTTGTGCTTTATCACGTGTTCGATATGGGTGGTATAATTCTGACCAATCAGCGTGTACATATGGAAAAACAAGTGAGTTCTAAAGCGCTGATTGGTCAGTGGCATCGCAATGACGCATTAGCCCCGCCCCTTTCCGGAAGCTGGCTGTCATGTGACTTGTTTGTTGGCGATCTGCTGTACTGAGTCGCATCATTTCATTACGGCAACAAACAAACGCTTGTCCCCTGTAATTCCCCCTTTCCCCCTTCTGTCCTTCTCTCTCCCTTCTCCGCCATGGACGAAACGAGCCCGCTAGTCTCTCCGCTTCGCGATTCCAACGATTTCAGCTACGGTCCCACCGAGCCGACCAGTCCCCGGGGCGGATTTGGAGGGACGCCGGGCTCCGTGGTGCGTCTGCCGGCTGGGAGTCCCGGACGCAGCCGCGAACGACAGCCGCTTCTAGACCGAGATCGAGGCGCGTCTCCCCGGGATCCTCACAGGAACGAGTTCCCGGAGGATCCGGAGTTCAGAGAGATTATCCGGAAGGCAGAGCGGGCCATCGAGGAGGGAATCTACCCGGAGCGCATCTATCAAGGCTCCAGCGGCAGCTACTTCGTCAAAGACTCAACAGGGGTGAGAGTTCATCACTATCTTGATGTGTGATTCGTTACATTAGTTCATCTACTCAGTTTTCAGTGCATTTACAGCCTCACATAGAGCTAAAATGTTGTGTGTTATTGAGGAATCTGAGTAACAGCTGTGTCATCAGGTCAGGCCTTGAGTCATGCAAACCAGGAATCAGTTTCTGTACAGTTTAAGTTGAGTTTGTCAAGACAGTTGTGTGCGTTTATTCACGTACAGACACTTTTATGTGTCTTTATGATGTGAATGTGAAACTGAAAGTGAATTTTTTAACGCACATTATAGGTTAATTATTAAGCATTTTAATTGCAAACTCGTATGTGCATTTGTTAATTATTAAAATGAAGGAATTTGTGAAGAAAAACAAGGTAAATATCTCCTTTAGGCTTACTAGACGCATTGCTTTGTCATTGCACATGATAGCAGTTTTATCAGGCCCATAGTTCAAAATATAGATAGCAACCTAGATGGCATTTTTAGACTTCATAATGCCTCGGTAGGCAGCTCACTAACTGTTTGATCAATAAACAAAAAGCTTACCAGCACTTCTCTTTGAAGCTCTCTTTAGTGCATTATCATGCAGTGATAGAGCTCATATCAGTACATGCTCAATTACCAAACAGATACACACTTTTATATGTCTTTTATATGAGACCCTCTCATGAAAGCCAGTGTTTGGCTTGATTAGAAATTAGTTACTAATTTGGCAACTTCACAAAATGTTTTTTTTAAATATTATTTAATGGACTTGAGCTAAAATGAACAAATAATGAACAGTTCTGTTTTTTAAACAAAATTTAAAATATATAATAACACATGCATTTATCATGGTTAATGTAGTAACTAATGGGATCTTATTGTGAAGTGCTACCATTATGTTTAGTGTACTTGTTTACTGAGAAGACAATAGCATCAGTGGAGTTTCAGCTGAATGTGTGAATAAAACAAAGACAGTAAAGGTAAATGAAATGAATGTTTTTTTGTGTGTGTATCAATGCCAGTGAAGCTGGGATTTTCTAAATGTAAATAGTGTTCAAAATAATGACAGATATCTGTTGTGATGGATGCACATCCACCAATATTATTTTAGACTATTATAGTAGGATTTTTAATTGTTTTGGTTTGCAATAACAACACTGGAATCCACTGTTGGGCATTGTTTTGAAGACAAATTACAGGAGAGGGAAATGTATTTTAAGATGATTTATTGGTAACACTTTACAATAAGGTTCATTAGTTAAACATTAATGTACTAACTAAAATTAACAAATGTATTGCTCATGGTTAGTTCCTGTATTTACTAATCTTTATTAACGTTAGCTAACGAAAATACAGTTGTTCAAGGTTTGTTCATGTTAGTTCACACTGCGTTAACTAATGTTAACAAGATTTTAATAATGTATAAGTAAATGTTGAAATTAACATTAACAAAGATTAATAAATGCTGTGTAAGTGCAGTTCATTATTAGTTCATGTTAACTAATGTTAACTAAAGAACCTTATTGTAAAGTGTTACCGATTTATTTTCAAAAGTGTCTATAATTTAAAAAAACTAAAAACTTGCATCTAAATAAGCTTGCACTGGACTTGACATGGTACTTTGTGGGTTTCAAGTAGTGGTCGACCGCTATGGGGTCGATGTCTGAATCCTAGAATCCTGCTTAAACCAATAAAGACAGCATTTTTTGTCACTTTTGCAATGTTTGTTTGCTAGATAGACAGCTCCCTTAAATTTAAGCCATATGCTATCATCATTGATCATTAAATAAAAAACTTTGACTCTTTCTCTTTATGAGAATACAGAACCGTTCAGGGTTATTTAGAAATAGTGGTCATTTCAACAGTACATACTCAGTTCCTCTCTGCTTTTAATGAAACCGTGGAATTGCCATGATGGTTTGACACGGTTTAAGACTCGTCACATGCGTTAAGCGGCCTAATTCTTCAGCATGATTTCTAATGGCTGTGAAGCGTGTTAGACGAGCACATTTGACTTGCTTTCCTTAAATTTCCATAACTTTAGATCCAGTTTGCACTTTCACTCCCTTCAAAATGCTAGATTAAGAAAGAACTCAAAGGTTAAAATGAGTTATATTGACTGATATTGAGCTGTTCAGCAGCACAGCTGAGTGAATGTGTGACAGGAACTTCATAGTGACTGATAATAATCGTTATAGAAAAGATTGACTTTAACAAACAGACTCTTCCAGTTTTGCAACATCAGGATCAAGAGGAACTGAGATTCACTACATGATTTCTGTGGGAGTTCGCAGTGTTGTTACTCCTCAATCCTCCTTAGTGTAGTTTAACATTTTGAGTGTTTAATTTGAAAATGACAAATGAAATAAGTTCCACTTTTAATATCTGCGAACACACCCATTTTCATTCATTAAGTTATTCTAGTGCATTTGACAAAACTGTGCTTCTGGCCTTAGTCATTAGGACATGATTATTAGTCAAGATGATTAATCTAGTTAGTCATGCTACAAACTCCAGCCCGTAGGTGGCAGCACTGAGTTGATCTGGTATCATTTTGCCGTTTGCTTTCTTCTGAGATGTTCCTCATGTCTTTGATCTTCAGCGGTGCAGGGCTGGTGTTCGTCCTCTCTGCAGTGAACACGCGACAAGCTTGATCTGCTCACTAGTGAGGCAACTCACATGAGTCATAAAGCACATGACCACATGTATAATCAGGTGGTGCAGTGGGCTGGTTTCTCATTCACATCAAATCAAATCACAGTGAGTCACAGAGATGAAGTCTTTGTTAAAGATCACTTTTAGTTGGGAAATCACTAAAAGTGTCTAAAAATAAGGTAAATCTGTAACTTTGAGACATATAAACTTACCGTTCCATTCAACAGTGTGGGGTTGGAAAGTTTTTTGAAATGTTTTTGAAAGACATCTCTTATGCTCACTAAAGCTGCATTTATTAGATTACAAATAAAATTGGTACAATTGTGAAATATTATTATAATTTTAAAATAACCATTTTCTAGTGTAATATATTTAGGGCCCGAGCTCCAATGGTGTGAGGACCCTTTTGGAATTGCTCAGATTCTTCTTCTAAAGGGCTAAAACATGCGTAAAAGCTCATGAAACTTTGCACACACGCCAGAAGTGGTAAAAACTTACATCTGATATGGGTTTCAGAAGCGGGTGTGGCAAAATGGCTCAATAGCGCCACCTATTAAAATGTCATTGAAGTGCATCTCAAGCTATGTTTTACATACATGCACGAAAATCGGTACACACATGTAACACACCAATACCTACAAAAAAGTCTCTTGGAGCAAAATCCAAAGCTCAACAGGAAGTCAGTTATTTTAAATCGCAGCAAATTGTGTGTCATTTTTGCCATTTTTAGGTGTTGTACTTTAACAAACTCCTCCTAGAGATTTATCCAGATCAACACCAAATTTGGTCAGTCTAATCTAAAGCTGTTTTTGATGTTAAATTGCGAAGATGTTGAGTTTTCGTTGAAGGGCTTGTCCGTGGCGGCCTGACAAACTTTGTTTCGCCATGAAACAGAAAGTTGTGATAACTCAGGCATACAATGTCTGATCTGCCCCAAACTTCACATGTGTGATAACACTCCTGACCTGAAGACATCTACTTGCCCATATTTAGTTATAGTCATAGCACCACCTGCTGGCAGCAGGACGTGACATGTTTACACTAACAAACTCCTCCTAGAGATTTAATGAAATCAAAATTATATTTGGTCAGTCTAATCTAAAGGCCTTTGCGATGTTAAATTGCAAAGCTCTAGAGTTTACGTTAAAGGGTGTGTCCTTGGTGGCTTGACAAAGTTTGATGATTCAAACTTTAAAAAAGAAGTTGTTGTAACTCAGCCATACAATGTCTCATCTGCCATAAACTTCACACGTTCGATAAGGGTCCTGGCCTGAACACATCTAAACACCAATATTTTGTAATAATAATAGCACCACCTGCTGGCAGCTTGAAATGGCTTGTTTTATACTAACTTAAACATGCAATGTCCAATCTGCACCAAACTCCACATGTTTGGTTAGAGAACCTATAGGCCAATATTCAGTTATGATCAAAACGCTACCTGTTGGCAACAGGATGCATTATACTTTGCACTTACTCAAACATACTAAGTTCAATCTGCACCAAACTTCATATGTTTGATTGAAGTGCTGGCCTGAAGACATCTACATGCCAATATCCAGTTATAGTCATAGCACCACCAGCTGGCAGCAGGAAGTTTGGCACATATAAATGACTTTGACATATTCCTTCTATATTTAACACTTTAAATGCATACTGCCCACTGTTTGCTGTTTTCTTAAAGCCACCAGTGCCAGTGAGCTCATGTGCAAGGGCCCTTTCATTGCTGCTTGCAGCATTAATTTAAAATTTAATTCATTCCTGTGATCAAAGCTGAATTTTCAGCATCATTGCTCTAGTCTTCAGTGTCACATGATCCTCCAGGAATCATTTTAATATGCTGATTTGCTGCTCAAGAAACATCAATGTTGAAAACAGTTCACATTTTTGTGGATAATGAAGCATTCTTTGATTTAAAAACTTCACAAGAACAGCTTTTATGTAAAATAGATGTTTTGTAACATTATAAATGTCTTTACTATCAAGTTTGATTATTTAATGCATCCTTGCTGAATAGTATTCATTTCTTTAGGCAAGGCAGTTGCAACATATTAAACTAGGATACAAGAACATGTTTAACATCCAAAGAATCACACATTTACCATTAGTTAACTAAAATAACCCTGGATAGAAATGTGGTTTTGGTCTAATGTACGAGATGTAAAACGCACAGTAGCGTTAAAAGGATTTTTTTTTTACCTGATTTGCTGATTTTCACATGCTGAAGAGTAACTTGTGAAAGTCTCAGTTTGAGCAGACTGTGGCGCTCTAGACGTACGATATGACCGCATGTGTCGCTTCACGAAACCTGACCTCAAATGTCCTCTCTCTCTCTCGTCTCCAACAGAAGATCATCGGCGTCTACAAACCAAAGAACGAGGAGCCGTACGGCCAGCTGAACCCCAAATGGACCAAATGGCTGCAGAAGCTCTGCTGTCCGTGCTGTTTCGGCCGGGACTGTCTGGTCCTGAACCAGGGCTACCTGTCAGAGGCTGGCGCCAGTTTGGTGGACCAGAAGCTAGAGCTCAACATCGTGCCACGCACCAAGGTATGAGAGCGACACCTAAAGTTGTGCATCTTCGCTGAAACCAAAAGCGAGGTGAATGAGGACGTGAGAAAGTAGGGTGATAGTCGTGAGGGTTTGGTGTTTGTTAGTCAGCCTCTTTCGTTTCCTGTTACTGGCACGTATGAAAACAAACTAGTCAACCGCACGGCTAAACGCAATGGTTAACTCACTCCCACACCATCTCTATCGCTGACTGTTGACAGAAAAGACAGACATGTTCTATTTAAAGTGTTTTCTGTGCTTTCTTTCTCTCAGGTGGTGTATTTAGCAAGCGAGACGTTTAATTACAGTGCCATCGACCGAGTAAAGTCTCGAGGAAAGAGGTTAGCGCTTGAAAAAGTGCCCAAGGTGGGCCAACGTTTCCACCGGATTGGCCTGCCACCCAAGGTAAGGATTAGGAGAGCGACACCTATCTGCCTGGAGGAAGAGGAGACATTTTAGATGTCATTGAACTCACTTTTTTAGATGTTGTAGGTTTATAGAGTGTTATTTTAGTATAAGTGAGATTTGTTATTATTGGAATATTTTCCATTTCATTTCAATTTGAATTTAATTTAAATTTCATTTTAAAATAAATTTAAATTTCATTCTAAAATTAAATTAGAATTTAATTTTAAAATTAATTTAAATTTAACAGTTAATTTATATTAAAGAAGAAAACTTTTTAAAGTATGTTTGTTTTAGTTAATTAAAATAGAAACTCTACTGAGCACAATAGTACAGTTTCAAAGGTAAAAATCCTATTAATTTCTTATTAGTCCTTAGAAAAAATTAAATTTTAGCAATACCGTATAAACCTTTCAAGACAGAACTGACACGAGCTCTGACAATATAATATAAGCTTTTTTCTTTACTCGTAAGCAATCCATGTTTTGCATTTTACCCTCATGGCTAATTTAATCTCTTTACTTACTAATAAAAGATTTTTTTCACCTTTTTAAACAGTATTTTGGTCTGTAATGTGATCAGTTCCTAAATAAAAGCTGCTGAAAATTTAGTTGGTTTTGCATGTTTATAAACATTTTTTGGCTTTTGTAGGTTTGTGAAGTCAGTTTCCATTGGCTGTTTTAGGTTTTATAAACTCATTTCCAACTCATTGGTTGTTGTAGGTGGGCTCATTCCAGCTCTTTGTAGAAGGGTATAAAGACGCTGATTTCTGGCTGCGGCGGTTCGAGGCTGAGCCTTTACCAGAAAACACTAATCGACAGCTCCAGCTTCAGTTTGAGAGACTTGTGGTGCTGGATTACATCATCAGAAACACAGGTAACCACGGAAAGCAACAGAATTAAGGTCAAATGATATTACCAAAAACACATTTTAACTATATATGAGAACCTGGAGCACAAAACCAGTCGTAAGTAGCATGGGTATATTTGTAGCAATAGCCAAAAATAAATTGTATGGGTCAAAAATCATGTCCATGAAGATATTTAGTAAATGTCCTACCGTAAATATATCAAAACTTAAATTTTGATTAGTAATATGCATTGCTAAGAACTTCATTTGGACAACTTTAAAGATTATTTTCTTAGTATTTACATTTTTTGGCACCCTCAGATTCCAAATTTCTCAGACAAATATTGTCCTATCCTATCAGATACATCATACATCAATGGAAAGGTTATTTATTCAGCTTTCAGATGCTGGTTTTGTGGTCCAGGGTTACATATTGACTTTATTTTAACAAATATTATTTGTTGTATGGCTCTGTAGATCGAGGAAACGACAACTGGCTTATTAAATATGACTGTCCGATGGATACATCAAGCAACAGGGTGATTATCCAGATGCCTTTTTAAGAGGCTTTCTCTCGCATTTTTGTGTTTTTATGTTTCTGTTTGTGTTTATCGAATGCTTTTCTCATGCAGGACAGTGATTGGGTGGTAGTGAAGGATCCCATCATTAAACTAGCAGCCATTGACAATGGTCTGGCCTTCCCTCTCAAACACCCAGATTCATGGAGAGCCTGTAAGCCAATCATCATCCACCTCACAAACACATGACCAACTACATTGCAATATTCTTGATATTTGTTCACTAGAAACTTCATCACTTAAACCATTAAAGGGATAGTGTACCGTTGTTAATTGTTCACCTTCATGTCATTAAAAACCTGTAAGACCAAATTAAAATATTTTTGATGAAATCTGCAAGCTTTCTGACCCTCCATAGACAGCAAGGGTACTACCATGTTCACAGCACAGAATGGTAGAAAGAATGTCATTAAAATATTGAATAAAGTCGTTATTGTGGTTTTCTTTGCGCACAAAGAGTATTTGTGTAGCTTCATAACATTAGAGTTTAACCACTGATGGGCTATTTTAACAAAGGCCACCTGGTAGTTCCCTTGCTGTCTATGGAGGGCCAGAAAGCTCTCGGATTTCATCAGAAATATCTTAATTTGTGTTCTGAAGATGAACACAGGTCTTACGGGTTTGGATGAGTAGGCTAATTAATGGCAGAATTTTCATTTCTGGGTGAAAATCTCTTTGAGGTGTGTTTTTCATTTAATGTAGTTTTTTGCACAGTCAGTTCAAACCTTTTGTTGAATGTATGTCCTGTAGATCCGTTTTACTGGGCTTGGCTGCCACAGGCGAAAGTTGTGTTTTCCCAAGAGATCCGAGACTTAGTTCTGCCTAAATTAGCCGACCCAAACTTCATCAAAGACCTTGAGGAAGATCTATATGAGCTATTTAAGGTAAGTCACAGAGATGGCTTTGAAATTCAGTTGGGGATTTACCAATATGTTTGACTTCTTTACCATGAAATGACTTCTCGGTATTGACTTTATATTTATTTTAACACTGACAGAAAGACCCGGGTTTCGACAGAGGACAGTTCAAGAAGCAGGTCTCAGTAATGAGGGGTCAGGTGAGTCATTAATAACTAGATTATAGCTGTTTAAAAATACTAAAACACTAATCTGCATTATAATATGTGACCCTGGACCACAAAACATTAAAAGTCTTAAGTAGCACAGGTATGTTTGACAATAGACAGTAATACATTGTGTGGGTCTAAATTATCGATTTTTCTTTTATGCCAGAAAACCTTTAGGATATTAGGTAAAGATTATGTTCCATAAAGATATTTTGTAAAGTTCCAACCGAAAATATATAAAAGCTTAATTTTTGATTGGTATTATGCATTGCTAAGAACTTAATTTGGAGAACTTTAAAGGTGCAAAATAGTTGTATCTATCTCGAACCACACATCAGTGGAAAGCTTATTTATTCAGCTTTCAGATGATGTAGAAATCTCAATTTCAACAAATTTACCCTTATGACTGGTTTTGTGGTCCACAGTCACATATTATATTTTATACAGTGCTGTGTAGTATTGGCATTCACCAAAAAATAAATCTATAAATGTAATTTTGATATTTATCCTACTTCTTCAGTTGCTCATGAGCAAATTTTCATTTCATTTGAGAAAAGCTTCACACTGAAATGCAAAGGTCTTTATGACAAACTGACAAAGTAAAAGTTTAGTTTAACCTAAAACTATGACAGTATTATTACAATTATATAGTAAATTGTACTTCTCAAAATAATAATTTCAGGGAATATAATAAAACCAAGACTTTTTTGTGCATGTTTAATGGAGTACTTCACTTCCAGAACACAAATTTACAGATAATGTACTCACCCTCTTGTCATCCAAGATGCTCATGTCTGTCTTTCTTCAGTCATAAATAAATTGTTTTTTGTGGAAAACATCTCCATATAATGGACTTCTATGGTGCCCCCGAGTTTGAACTTCCAAAACGCAGCTTCAAAGGGCTCTAAACGATCATAGCCGAGGAAAAAAGGGTCTTATCTAGCAAAACGATCGATTTTGCTCGTCTTGTCTAGCTCTGTGTGTACTCTGTGTAGAGATTAAAAAAAGTATATAAATTGTAATTGTTTTAAGAAAATAACTGATCGTTTTGCTAGATAAGACCTTTCTTCCTCGGCTGGGAAGCTGCATTTAAACTGCATTTTGGAAATTCAAACACCATATAGGTCCACTATATGGAGAGAAATCCTGAATTTTTGTTAAGATATTTCTGATGAAATCCGAGAACTTTCTGACCTTACATAGACAGCATGTTTAAGGCCCAGAAAGGTAGTAAGGACATCATTAAAATAGTCCATGTGGCATCAGTGAAATTCTCAGAGAAGTTCTTGATCTCTTTTTACTCTTACTACATTTTCACACTGATGTGAAAGGAAACCTACAAGAGCAGGGCAGTTCAATCGAAACCACCTTATGATTTGACATCTTTCAGCTCATTTCTTGTCCTGCGTTCCTCTAGATCCTGAATCTGAGTCAGGCGATGAGAGACGGCAAGACTCCACTGCAGCTGGTGCAGATGCCGCCGGTGATCGTGGAGACGGCCCGAGCGCCACAGCGAGCCAACAGCGAATCCTACACGCAGAGCTTCCAGAGCAGAAGACCCTTCTTCACCTGGTGGTGATGCCTCACATGCCTGTGTACAGCCTGATTTTAGTTGCGTTTTTCATTGGGACTTGGGGAACAAACGAAAGTAGGAATAACTAATGACAAACACATAATTGTGAAGGAGAGCATTGCCTTGTAGACTGTTACACTGTATGAACACTCAAATATTGACCTGCATGTCAGTAAGACGACGAAGGAGAAACTTCCTGCTGTAGTAAAACCTCGATGCTTGACGGCTCCTTCCTGGCACTGACGGCGCGCTGCTCCACTACATCATTCATAAGGTTTTCTGGTCAGGGTTTTCTTGCCTTGCTCATGTGTTAGTTTAGTTTTTCTCGCAATCGTTAAAAAAAAAAGTCACACTCTCGCCTGCTTTTTTTCCATTAGCGTTATATTTTTCTACTTTTTTACGCTCACCTGTCTGGCGTTCATAACCTGGAGGCGGAGTCAACTGAGCATGTGCAGAAACACTGGAACGTTCCATTCTCACAGTGACATCATTCTTTTCTTTTTTTGTTTATCGTTTGATTTCATTTGAGAAATTGAAGAAGATATTGTAATTTTTTTTAACAATGCATTCACAGGTGTCAACAAAACTGACCTTAAAGAGATAGTTCACCTGAAAATGAAAATTTGACGTTTATCTGCTTACCCCAGGCCATCTGAAATGTAGGTGACTTAGTTTCTTCAGTAGAACACAAACAGAGATTTTTAACTTAAAATGGTGCAGTCTGTCAGTCATATAATGGCAGTCAATGGGAACCAAATCTTTGAGAGTGAAAAAAACAGACACAGACAAAACCAAATTAAACCCTGCGGCTTGTGACGATACATTGAGGTGTTAAGACATAAAACGATTGGTCTGTGCAAGAAACTAAACAGTATTTATATCATTATTTACTTCTGATCCACCAATATGTTCAACTGTCCTGAGTACATTCACAACAATGTGATCTGCCATGGTAGACCGATTGTTTTGTGTCTTAACACCTCAATGTATCGTTACGAGCCGCAGAGTTTAATTTGGTTTTTTTACTGTCAAAGATTTGGTTCCCATTGACTGCCATTATATGACTGAAAGACTGCAACGGTTTGAGTTAAAAATCTTCATTTGTGTTCTGCCGAAGAAACAAAGTCACCTACAATTCGGATGCCCTGGGGGTAAGCAGATAAACATTAAATTTTCATTTTTGGGTGAACTATCTCTTTAAAACGTGACAATGGACTGTATAATTTGTATGTAATGTATTTAATGAGAGATGCTAAAATTATAACCGTGCAGTACTCAATAAAAGAAACACAGACTTTACACAGAGTTTCATTTCAAAAACAGTTTAATTGGAAGTGCCAGCTTAGTGACAAGGAGAAAAATATCTCATCATTCTGTAGTAGTGTTTACTGATTTCAGCTACATGTTTTCATCCGTATTGCTTCTAAAAGTCTGTCTGAGTGACGGAAGAAGACAGAATTAAATAATCAGCACTAATAGTGTCCAGCATACTTCTACATCATATACATATTACCACAGACTATTTGTATCTAAAACAACACTAATGAGTTTATAAGAACTGTGGTGTTGCAGTAAACGCTAATACATTCTTTTATATTAACCATTAAACACCATTGGAAGGCAAACGCTCCCTTCAAAGGAGGACTACTGAGAATCTAGTGTTCTGAAACTAAATACAAGCACATATCATTAAATAATAGAAACCCAGCACTGTTCGGCCTCATACATTCATATAAACAGGAGTAAATTTAAAAGCTGATAGGGGCTCTGGAAGCTTCAGTGAGACTTAAATCGCTGGATTTGAAGGAACAGATCAACCAAAAATTGAACGTCTTATCATTTGCTCACCACATGTTGTTTCAAACCTGGAAGTTTTTCTCTTTTCAGTATGAAATAATTAGTGAATGCGTAAAAAGCAGCTTAAAATAGACTCATGCATTGTTTTCCAAACCTTCTAAAGACGTATAACTTGGTATATATTGCATAATCATGTTTGGTGGTCGTTTTACGTCATTCTTTTGCCTCAGATCACTCAAGTACATCTACTAGGGCAAATCCAACAAATTCAAGTCACTTTTCACCCTGAAATCATTGTACCCAATATTTGTATCATTCTCAAATTCTCATGCTCAAAGGGTTCTTTTACTGTATTATAAAAAAAAAAACAGAGCATATAGGCAGCAAACAATTACCATCATTATGTATAAATACAGTTGAGGTCAAAAGTTTACATAGACCTTGCAGAATCTGCAAAATGTTAATTATTTTACCAAGATAAGAGGAATCATAAGATGCAGGTTATTTTTTATTTAGGACTGACCTGAATAAGATTTCACATACAAGATGTGTACATGTAGTCCATAAGAGAAAATAATAGTACAATTTATAAATATTACCCCATTCAGAAGTTTTCATATGCATGATTCTCAATACTATGTTGTTACCTGAATGAGCTGTGTTTTTTGGTTTAGTGATAGTTGTTCATGAGTCCCTTGTTTGTCCTGAACAGTTAAAATGCCTGCTGTTCTTCAGAAAAATCTTTCAGGTCCCACAAATTCTATGGTTTTTCAGCATTTTTGTGTATTTGAACTCTTTCCAAGGGTCTGTATGATTTTGAAATCCATCTTTTCACACTGAGGACAACTGAGGGACTCATATGCAACTATTACAGAAGGTTCAAACACTCACTGATGCTCCAGAAGGAAACACAATGCATTAAGAGCCGGGGATGAAAACTTTTGAACAGAATGAAGATATGTACATTTTTCTTATTTTGCCTAAATATGTTTTTTTTTTCCAAGTAGTACTGCCCTTCAGAAGCTAGATAAAATACTTTTTAGTGTTTCCTAAGACAAAATAAGCTTGACAAAATTTACCCTGATCTTCAAAAACTTTTCACCCCGGCTCTTAATGTATAGTTTTTCCTTCTGGAGCATCAGTGAGTGTTTGAACCTTCTGTAATAGTTGCATATGAGTCCCTCAGTTGTCCTCAGTGTGAAAAGATGCATCTCAAACTCATACAGTCATTGTTGGAAAGGGTTCAAATACACAAAAATGCTGAAAAACCAAAACATTTGTGGGACTTGAAGGGACTTATGAACAACTATCATTGGACCAAAAAAAACAAAACAGCTGTGGGTCATTCAAGTAACAACACAATATTAAGAATCAAGTGTATGTAAACTATTATTTTTTCTTGTGGGCTATATGAGAACATCTTTTCTATGAAATATCTCATTTAGGTCAGTGATTAAAAAAAAAAAAAAAAACATAATATTTTGCAGATTCTGCAAGGTGTATGTAAACTTTTGACCTCAACTGTGTTTTACCAATACAAATGTTTAATTATTTTTATGTTTTGCAGTGCAATTAATAAAAGCTAGGTTTGTTTTTTCAATATAAATACTTGTGTACCATTTTTGCATTGCAAGTTATGTCAATGTCTTTTGTTGTCATTTGCCTCATGAAAAAGGAACATTACCTCATTGTTTTTCTTTTGATTTTGGGCTATAATATTAGCTGGACATGTTACCCCCAAAATTTATTTCATGGTGATTGTATATCTCAGTTCACTCATAGTTTATAAAAAAAAAAAAGAGCAGCATGTACATCGTCCATCAAAAAAAAAGTTCAGTTTGGGGTTTGTAACAACATGAGGTTAGGTAAATGAGACAGAACTGTATTTTTTAGGAGAACTATCCCTATAATAGTGTTTGACTGTTGTTGTGCAATCAGAGATGAGGACGTAAGGATGGCACAAGCCCGTAAACAGTGTGTTAAGGTTTCACAGGAGTGTAATCCTGCGGGATTATTGTTAATGTCCGTTCCTGGCCGTTGCAGGTGCTGTAGTGTTGATCGTTACTCGATTAAGACTAGCGTTTGATTGAGGCGGTGGCTTCAAGTAAATCTACGGTGGCGCCAAGTCTCTCAGGCAGGAATCTGATTGGATGCTTTCAGCTGGCTGTGATCCCGCATTGTGTCAGTGTCGGATCCGGTGCAGATATCGCTCCGGGTCCTTCTCCTGAACGGCGTTCCAGCTCCATCTGGGGCCGCCCGAGGGCCCCTGAGTCTCTTCCTCCGGGGGCGGGAAGTCAGCTTGGTCACATGATGCAGCCTCGAAAGAGCTCTGCCCTCCACAGGCTCCCGAAGCAGAAGCATCATCTTCCTCATTGTTGGCTTTATCTTCATCTCCAGTTATGACTTCAGACGTCTGTGCCAGTGAGCCTTCGTTGATTCTGATGGGTGATTAAATAAAATTGCATGCACTTATTGTAGATCATTATATGCTGTGTCATGCACTGATGATGTTCACACATGGGTGAGTGTGAAACCTGCACCTGATTTTCTAGTTTGTTTACAGGGTCTTTAATGTGGCAGGTTTGTGGCTGATCTCATGACCTATTTTGTTTAGATTAGCAAGTTTCCATTAACACACACACACACACACACGCGCACACACGCGCACACACGCGCACACACACACACGCTGTGCCAGTAATGGTGTTTATAGCTGTCATGTGCAACTGAATAAACACTAGTAAATCTATTAGGGTATATGTTTTAAAAGTGTGTCTTAGCCACATCAAAGGAAAAAGTTTATTTGTGTTTTATATATAATATATATATATATATATATATATATATATATATACACACATATATATATATATATATACAATATTTTAGCATTGCAAGTAATGAGAATTAAGTGTTTTTTAATATAAAATACAGATATAAAAATATTTTTGCATTGCACGTAATTAGAATGAGTTTAAAAAATAAACACTGATATAAAATAATAATAAAAATAAACAAGTTGCAAGAAATGAGAATTGTTTTTTTTGTTTTATAAACACCGATATAACTTTTTTTTAGTTGCAACTAATTAGAATGAAGTGCTTTTGTTAAATAAATACTGATAATTTTTCATTTCAAGTAATGAGAATAGAGTGTTTTTTTGTATAAATACAGATAAAATTGCTTTAACAGTGCATAATGAGAATAAGTTTATTTGTGTACATACCAATTACCAGAAGCATTATTATAATATTAATAGTACAATATAATATTATTAGATCATCATTGGTTTTTGCATGACCAAGGAAGAAAGAGGTTTGTCTTCAAGCTTCATTTGCTTAATGCAAAATATGCATCTCATTGTTTATCTTTATATTTTGGGGTAAAATGTGATCTGGACATGTTCACAAAAAAAAAAAAAAAAAAACAGCACTGACGACTGATTACTAAAGTTTAATACTTACATTTAGAGTTTTAAAACAAACACATACATACTCTTATTAAATTTCCAATTCTTGAAATATCTAATTTCTCTCTGTGTCTCACCTGAGATGACCGAACGCTCGCACCCATCGTGTTCCTGTTCCGTCTTTATGAGACTCCACCCTGAGGCCGCTTCGGTTCCGTGCCCGGACTCTGAGTCCCACCAGCGCCTGGGCCAAACCAGTCTCCACCTCCGCCATCGCTCCGTCCTCATCCTCTTCCTCCCTGTCCACTGCGTCCTCTCCGCCCGCCGTTCTCCGGTTCCCCCACACCATCCGGGCTCTCTGCTCGGCGTCCGGGTCTCCTGCCGCTCGGAAGAGCCGTCTGAGTTGCCTCAGGTTCACGCCCTGGAAGATGTTGGCGGTGCCAGACTTGCGGTTCCGACGCTCGGAGCCCGGCGGGCGGGAAAACGTGGGCTGGGACGGGCCTGCGTGAACAGGGGCTGCGGCCACGTCCTCCATCTGTGGAACCAGAGATTAAGATCACAAAAGTCAAACGGTGTGTAGCACGTCTGAGAATTTGACAAGCAATTTTATAAACTAGTTTTTTGCAAAAACATTCCGGGTTTTCAACAAATATTTTTACTATTTTGTTCACCTGTGTTGTTAACAACAGGATACTGGCATGTTACGAGTGTGTTAAAACATGCCAAAATGGTTGCAAATTTCAAGCTTTCACAACTAACACATAAATTCAGACTAGGCTTTCTTAAGCCACCCAAAAGTTTGTCTTGACAAACTAGTTTATTTTATTTCTTTACTTTAAGGAAAGACACTGCAGGTAAAACTATTTTTATTGATTCCATAAGTTTCCATAAGAGAAAACATGCAAAATACACACTTTTCTTTATTCGTGTCTGTAAATTTCAGTCACAATACATATATTTAAAGCCAAAGAGTTTTTTCTCAAACATTGAGCCAGAAAACTCCAGTTCCGCAGCACTTACAAACAAAACAGTTTTATTCCCATCTATATTCTGAATGCTTTTATAGAGATTGTTCATTTATCATGTCTTTAACTCTAAAACACTTAACTCTAATGTCAACCACAACAAAAACAAGAATTTTGAACCTGGGTTTATCCAAAATTCTGATTATGGATGTGTATGCAAATTAGTGCATATTTAAATATCTCATTTGCATATTTAAAGATTAATCAAAGCTGATTAATCAACCTATGGTGTCTTGCCTTCAGTTGGTACGTCAATGGAAAAAAAAAAGAAGAGTACTTTAGACATTAGCCTACTGACCTCCATAGTCAAAGGCTATTAGCTGCCATTGACACACTATTATACAGCAGCCTAAGCAGGGAATCAAGCCTATGTAACACTTCTAAGCATCCTAAAAAACGGGTCATCATAGGTAAAACATCTACTATAATAGCCTATCATGAATTTACTGGGATGTTTATTTTGATAGCAAAATAACAAGTCAGAATGCACAAATAAATGTAAATGTTTTTTTATGGTAGAAAAGGTCACATTATAAAACAGTTTAACCCTTGTGCGTTTTACAAAAAAAAAAAAAAAAAAAAAAAGACACATAGGTGCAAAATGGACAAAAATGCCTATGTCCAAAAACTGTCATAAAAATATGATTCATTAATATTTTTTTCCACTTTCACTGATGTCGATTTTTTAACCAGCATCTGTTCTATCCATAGATACCAAAAATTCATTAATTTTCATAATTGAAACCCTTAAATGCTGGTTTGTTTACAAAATGCCACAGGTGGTTTTTTTTATGAAAAAACAAATTTAAATAGTAGTTTCCATATACTACATGCTAAGCAGAATTTTTTGTGTCAGTGAAGAACAACAACATTCATTTTGAGGCATTCATATTTATAAAAAAATGGCACAATCTAGTAAAAAATGGTAAAAAAGTAAAGCCTTGCCGATAGAATGAATGCTTATTAGCAAATACTGCATCATTTTATAGTCAAATGGCCCTGGGTTAAAAAAATGCAGTTTTAATTAGTTTCAATGTGGACATTTTTGTCCTTAGACTAGTTCACTTCCAGAACAAGAATTTACAGAAAATGTAAATGTACTCACCCCCTTGTCATCCAAGATGTTCATGTCTTTCTTTCTTTCTTTCTTTCTTTCTTTCTTTCTTTCTTTCTTTCTAAAGAAATTATGTTTTTTGAGTAAAAAAAATTCAGGATTTCTCTCCATATAGTGGACTTCTATGGTGCCCCCAAGTTCGAAATTCCAAAATGCAGTTTAAATGCATTTACGCCATTTACGAGGCACAAAGTAGCTCCACACTTCATTGGTAGACTTCCAAGGGCCCTGACATTTAAAACGAGACATTGAGATCTCAGAAAAAGCACCGGTAGTTTATTTACGAGAAGATTTATACAGACAGTACCTGCAAGAAGTTTAGCGGCCGCCGCCATCTTAAATGTAGTCACGATAAGTCGAGTGTCGAGCAGGAAGGAAACTACAACCTGATAAGTTGATAACCTGATAAGTTCCTTCCTGCTCGTCACTCGACTTATCATGACTAAATTCAAGATGGCGGCGGCCGCTAAACTTCTTGCAGGTACTGTCTGTATAAATCTTCTCGTAAATAAACTACCGGTGCTTTTTCTGAGATCTCAATGTCTCGTTTTAAATGTCAGGGCCCTTGGAAGTCTACCAATGAAGTGTGGAGCTACTTTGTGCCTCGTAAATGGCGTAAAACAGTGATTTGTTTACATGGCTACTTCGATGCCCTATTGACTCTCATTGACAACCTGTTGTGAGCATCGGCTAACTGACCCCAGATTTCGGACTGCAGTGGACAAGACGAGATGAGATATGCAAGGTACGTTCACACTCGGTATCATGATTCAATACACTTTAGGTCAAAATCACACCAGACTTCTCCTTTAATCTCAAACGCTCGTCTTGCAGAGCTAGACAAGACGTGCATTTGAGGTTAAAAAGTAAATAAATTAAATTAAAAAAGAAAATAACCCATCGTTTTGCTAGAGAAGACCCTTTTTTCCACGGCTGTGATCGTTTAGGCCCCTTTGAAGCTGCATTTAAACTGCACTTTGGAAGTTCAAACTCGGGGGCACCATAGAAGTCAATATATGGAGAGAAATCCTGAAATGTTTTACTCCAAAAACATTATTGCCTTACGACAGAAGAAAGAAAGGCATGAACATCTTGGATGACGAGGGGGTGAGTATGTTATCTGTAAATTTTTGTTCTGAAAGTAAACTACTCCTTTAAGGTCCTAAGTGTGACTATTTTTTGTACGGAGGGTAAAATTGATTTCTTTGAAGGAAATGAGGGTGAAATATTAACATTTCAATAAAAATAAACACTTATGCCAAATTGTATGCAGTTGGCATTAACACAGTCACACTTATAACAAAAAACAAAACGGTCGTACAAGGGTTAGATAATTATAATTATTATATAGTAATTTTGAAATCTATTACCAGCAGTTAACTTGCTAAGCTAATCAGCCAAATCTTGGCCCCCGGGTCCGAACAATAGTACAGAATGGCTGTGTTCAGAAAAATACTGTGAACACTGCATACTATTTTTTAAACGTATGGATCATAAAAGGAAATAATTGGCAAAACAAATTGGCAGCCCCAACAAAGTAAGTATGAGTATGAGTATGAGTATGTTATTTACGTAAGCAATTATTTTTCAAAGATAAACAGGAATGTCTAGTAAGCTTTTTGATCTTGGCATAAACAGAGGGCGCAGGGCGTTTTGTTGATGCGTTATAAAGATGCAGTCCAGAAAGCTGTGTAATTTTAAAGGTAAACATTGTTTGAATATACTTTCTGGCTTCGTTTATCACATTTCTCAAAATCTAACAATACAGGCAGGATTTCGATAACTGGTTTGGCTCATTTGCTTCGGTGATTATGGAATTTGCCACAAAGGCTGTTGAAGTTTGCAGCACGATGAGTCACGTGACGAAACGACAGTCAGTGACGCACGAACATCCGCAGTGACAGCTGCGCGAAAACAGACTGCAAAACATACATCCACTCAAACTACAGCAGATAACAAAGGATTAAAAGCGTATGTTGAAGAATAAATGTTTGGTAATGAACGACGACATGAAGGATCGCAAATACAAAGCACAACCGTTGCGCGTTAACCGTGTTTCTAGGTGGGAATTCGGTTCCACTTTTGTGTGCTCTAGGAAAAACAAATTACAACCATATTAACGATATAAGTATGCAAAAATATACTCACCTTCTCTGTTTGAGCTAGTGTCTTTGTATCGTGTGCATGTTCGATCTTTGGAATTCCTTTAGGGAAAGCAGCAGAATGGTGTAGTAAACAGCTTGGCTGTTTGTCTCCGTCTGTGTCAAGCGAACGGAACGGACAGAAAAGTTTAACGCTTTGACTCGTCATCTACTGTACCGCTCTGACCAATCAGACGATCGGAATGGATAATAGAACCCGCCTCCGAAGCGCTTCCAGCCAATCACGTCTATTCCTCATGTGCGTCGTATTGCGTGAATAGTACAGTATACTTGTATGTGAGTGTGACTGAGAAACAAGGTGTAATCCTTCATTGACGTCAGTGCTGCTCCACACGTGCCAGTATGTGAAACTTTTTTTTGTTTTTTTTTCTCTTTCAAAAACAAACATACAACAAGGAGTAGTTCACTTTCAGAACAAAAATTTACAGTGCTCACCCCTTGTCATCCAAGATGTTCATGTCTTTCTTTCTTCAGTCGTAAAGAAATGATTTTGAAGAAAACATTTCAGGATTTCTCTCCATATAATGGACTTCTATGATGCCCCTGAGTTTAAACTTCCAAAATGATGTTTAAATGCAGCATCAAAGGGCTCTAAATGATCCCAGCCCATGAAGAAGAGTCTTATCTAGCGAAACGATCAGTTATTTTCCACACAGAGTACACACAGAGCTAGACAAGACGAGCATTTGAGGTTAAAAAGTATATAACTTGTATTTTTTTTTTTTTTTAGAAAATAACCAATTGTTTTGCTAGATAAGACCATTTTTTCCTCGGCTGTGATCATTTAGAGACATTTGAAGCTGCATTTTGGAAGTTCAAACTCGTGGGCAAAATAAAAGTCCATTATATGGAGAGAAATCCTGAAATGTTTTCCTCAAAAAACATAATTTCTTTACAACTGAAGAAAGAAAGAACATGAACATGGGGGTGAGTACATTATCTGTAAATGTTTGTTCTGAAAGTGAATTACTCCTTTAACATCAGCACAGAAAACAATACAGAACACAAACAAAAGCGGGGGATATATATAACAGGTATACACCATGGAGGGTAAAACATTACATTTTACAAATAACATTTTTTAATATTTTATACATTTCTTGTTTCTAGTAATTGAGATCAATGACTCATAAAATATATTAAGGTCTTTAAAGAATTTTTTTTTAAAGAGGAAGTAATAGACTTTATTTTTGTTTTATGTATTTGAAACTTCCCAAGAAGAATTAACACCTTTAAAGCGTTATCAACTTCCTCTGATCCAGTATTGCAATTCAAAAAAAGATCATAGATTCATCTATTTAACTATTTTATAAAAGATATCAAAACCAAGATAGATACCTGTTTCCAAAAGACTTCAGCATATTTACAGTTACGAAATAAGTGTGTAAGTGTTTCATTTTCTAAATTACAAAATGAACATTTTTTTTCACAATAAATAAAAAATTTTTTTTTTTTACAAAGGTAGCGCATCCTGCCAGGCTCAATAGGGCCAGCAGAATGGGCTACCACCTCAATAAATGAGGTCAAATTCAGTAAACTATTCTTTTACAAAGGTAGTGCATCCTGACAGGCTCAATAAAGCCGGTAGAATGTGGTTTCACGTAGAAGGACTTTTGAACCCATAAATACATGTCAGGGAATGAGCACCCCCTGCTGGCCAGATTAAAAGTACCTCAAGCAGCAAACTAGTTTTCCACAAGGGGTCTCCCTTCCACATACTGACCAGGCTCAGGCCTGCTTAGCTTTAGTGAGGAACCAGAATTTGGCTAATGTATGCAACGGTTAATCTTGTGTTCTTTTTTTTAATAAAGCTGGTCTATTAGAGAGGTAGCCCATCCTTACAGGCTCAATAAGGACAGCAGAATGTGCTTCCACCTAGGAGGACTTTTGAACCCATAAATACATGTCAGGGAATGAGCACCCCCTGCTGGCCGGACTAAAACTACCTCCAGCAGCAAGCTAATTTTTCACAAAGGTAGCGCATCCTGCCAGGCTCCATAGGACCGCCAGAATGCGCTACCACCTCAATATATCAGGGCTAAATTCAGTAAATTAGTTTTTTTTTTTTTTTTTACAAAGGTAACACATCCTGCCAGGCTCAATAGGGCCGGCAGAATGCGCTACCCCCTCAATAAATTAGGTCAAAATTCAGTAAACTATTTTTTTTTTTACAAAGGTAGTCCATCCTGCCAGGCTCAATACGGCCACCAGAATATGCTACCACCTCAATAAATAAGGTCAAATTCATAATTAATTTAGGGAATTAATGAACAGAGAAATTCAGCAGGCCAGTTTAATGCCTCATCCAAAGAACGCTACTTTTAACAAGAGGCTGTTTAAGGCTTCATCAAAAAGTCACTATTTTCCAGAGTCAGAGGTTGTTTTGTTATATTTGGACACTTGGCTCCATGAAGTATGTCAGGGAATGAGCACCCCCTGCTGGCCAGACTAAAACTACCTCCAGCAGCAAGCTAATTTTTCACGAAGGTAGCGCATCCTGCCAGGCTCCATAGGGCCGGCAGAATGCGCTACCACCTCAATAAATGAGATCAAATTTAGCAAACTATTTTTTTTGCAATAAATGTGTCAAATAATTGTGGTCAAAATGTGGTCAAATTCAGTGAAATTCAGCAAACTATTTTTTTGCAATAAATGTGTCAAATAAATGTGGTCAAAATGTGGTCAAATTCAGTATTTTTTTTTTTTTTTTACAAAGGTAGCGAATCCTGCCAAGCTTAATAGGGCCGGCAAAATGCGCTACCACCTCAATAAATGAGATCAAATTCAGTAAACAATTTTTTTTACAAAGGTAGCTCATCCTGCAATGCTCAATAGGGCCAGCAGAATGCGCTACAACCTCAATAAATGAGGTCAAATTCAGTAAACTAGTATTTTTTTTTTACAAAGGTAAAACATCCTGCCAGGCTCAATAGGGCCGGCAGAATGCGCTACCACCTCAATAAATGAGATCAAATTCAGCAAACTATTTTTTTTACAATAAATGTGTCGAATAAATGTGGTCAAAATTCAGTAAAATTCAGCAAACTATTTTTTTATAATAAATGTGGTCAAAATGTGGTCAAATTCAGTATTTTTTTTTTTTTTTACAAAGGTAGCGAATCCTGCCAAGCTTAATAGGGCCGGCAAAATGCGCTACCACCTCAATAAATGAGATCAAATTCAGTAAACAATTTTTTTTACAAAGGTAGCTCATCCTGCAAGGCTCAATAGGGCCAGCAAAATGCGCTACAACCTCAATAAATGAGGTCAAATTCAGTAAACTAGTTTTTTTTTTTTACAAAGGTAAAACATCCTGCCAGGCTCAATAGGGCCGGCAGAATGCGCTACCACCTCAATAAATGAGATCAATTTCAGCAAACTATTTTTTTTACAATAAATGTGTCGAATAAATGTGGTCAAAATTCAGTAAAATTCAGCAAACTATTTTTTTATAATAAATGTGGTCAAAATGTGGTCAAATTCAGTATTTTTTTTTTTTTTTACAAAGGTAGTGAATCCTGCCAAGCTTAATAGGGCCGGCAAAATGCGCTACCACCTCAATAAATGAGATCAAATTCAGTAAACAATTTTTTTTTACAAAGGTAGCTCATCCTGCAAGGCTCAATAGGGCCAGCAAAATGCGCTACAACCTCAATAAATGAGGTCAAATTCAGTAAACTAGTATTTTTTTTTTACAAAGGTAAAACATCCTGCCAGGCTCAATAGGGCCGGCAGAATGCGCTACCACCTCAATAAATGAGATCAAATTCAGCAAACTGTTTTTTTTACAATAAATGTGTCGAATAAATGTGGTCAAAATTCAGTAAAATTCAGCAAACTATTTTTTTATAATAAATGTGGTCAAAATGTGGTCAAATTCAGTATTTTATTTTTTTTTTTTACAAAGGTAGCGCATCCTGCCAGGCTCAATAGGGGCGGCAGAATATGCTACCACCTCAATAAAAGAGGTCAAATTCAGTAAACCATTTTTTTTTAAGAAAGGTAGCGCATCCTGCCAGGCTTAACAGGGCCGTCAGAATGCGCTACCACCTCAATAAAAGAGGTCAAATTCAGTAAACTATTTTTTTCACAAAGGTAGCGCATCCTGCCAGGCTCAATAGGGCCGGCAGAATATGCTACCACCTCAATAAATGAGGTCAAATTCAGTAAACCATTTTTTTTTTAAGAAAGGTAGCGCATCCTGCCAGGCTTAATAGGGCTGGCAGAATGCGCTACCACCTCAATAAATGAGGTCAAATTCAGTAAACCATTTTCTTTTATTAAGAAAGGTAGCGCATCCTGCCAGGCTTAATAGGGCCGGCAGAATGCGCTACCACCTCAATAAATGAGGTCAAATTCAGTAAGCCATTTTTTTTTTTAAGAAAGGTAGCGCATCCTGCCAGGCTTAATAGGGCTTGCAGAATGCGCTACCACCTCAATAAATGAGATCAAATTCAGCAAACTATTTTTTTCACAATAAATGTGTCAAATAAATGTGGTCAAAATGTGGTCAAATTCAGTATTTTTTTATTTTTTTATTTTTTATTTTTTTTTACAAAGGTAGCGCATCCTGCCAGGCTCAATAGGGCCGGCAGAATACGCTACCACCTCAATAAATGAGGTCAAATTCAGTAAACAATTTTTTTTACAAAGGTAGCGCATCCTGCCAGGCTTAATAGGGTCGGCAGAATATGCTACCACCTCAATAAATCAGGTCAAATTCAGTAAACTGTTTTTTTTATAAATGTAGTGCATCCTGACAGGCTCAATAAGGCCCGCAGAATGTGCTTCCACCTAGGAGGACTTTTGAACCCATAAATACATGTCAGGGAATGAGCACCCCCTGCTGGCCAGACTAAAACTACCTCCAGCAACAAGCTAATTTTTCACAAAGGTAGATCCTCCTGCAAGGCTCAATAGGGCCGGCAGAATGCGCTACCACCTCAATAAATGAGGTCAAATTCAGCAAACTATTTTGTTTACAAAGGTAGTGCATCCTGTCAGGCTCAATAGGGCCGGCTGAAAAGGCTACCACCTCAATAAATGAGATGAAATTTAGCAAACTATTTTTTTTTGCAATAAATGTGGTCAAAATGTGGTCAAATTCAGTGAAATTCTGCAAACTATGTTTTTGCAATAAATGTGTCAAATAAATGTGGTCAAAATGTGGTCAAATTCAGTATTTTTTTATTTTTTTTTCAAAGGTGGCGAATCCTGCCAAGCTTAATAGGGCCAGCAAAATGCGCTACCACCTCAATAAATGAGATCAAATTCAGTAAACAATTTTTTTTACAAAGGTAGCTCATCCTGCAAGGCTCAATAGGGCCAGCAGAATGCACTACAACCTCAATAAATGAGGTCAAATTCAGTAAACTAGTTTTTTTTTTTTTACAAAGGTAAAACATCCTGCCAGGCTCAATAGGGCCGGCAGAATGCGCTACCACCTCAATAAATGAAATCAAATTCAGCAAACTATTTTTTTTACAATAAATGTGTCGTATAAATGTGGTCAAAATTCAGTAAAATTCAGCAAACTATTTTTTTATAATAAATGTGGTCAAAATGTGGTCAAATTCAGTATTTTTTTTTTTATTTTTTTTTTTACAAAGGTAGCGAATCCTGCCAAGCTTAATAGGGCCGGCAAAATGCGCTACCACCTCAATAAATGAGATCAAATTCAGTAAACAATTTTTTTTACAAAGGTAGCTCATCCTGCAAGGCTCAATAGGGCCAGCAGAATGCGCTACAACCTCAATAAATGAGGTCAAATTCAGTAAACTAGTATTTTTTTTTACAAAGGTAAAACATCCTGCCAGGCTTAATAGGGCCGGCAGAATGCGCTACCACCTCAATAAATGAGGTCAAATTCAGTAAACCTTTTTTTTTTTTAAGAAAGGTAGCGCATCCTGCCAGGCTTAATAGGGCCGTCAGAATGCGCTACCACCTCAATAAATGAGGTCAAATTCAGTAAACCATTTTTTTTTTAAGAAAGGTAGCGCATCCTGCCAGGCTTAATAGGGCTGGCAGAATGCGCTACCACCTCAATAAATGAGATCAAATTCAGCAAACTATTTTTTTCACAATAAATGTGTCAAATAAATGTGGTCAAAATGTGGTCAAATTCAGTATTTTTTTTTTTTTTTTTTTTTTTTTACAAAGGTAGCGCATCCTGCCAGGCTTAATAGGGCCGTCAGAGTGCGCTACCACCTCAATAAAAGAGGTCAAATTCAGTAAACTATTTTTTTCACAAAGGTAGCGCATCCTGCCAGGCTCAATAGGGCCGGCAGAATATGCTACCACCTCAATAAATGAGGTCAAATTCAGTAAACCATTTTTTTTTAAGAAAGGTAGCGCATCCTGCCAGGCTTAATAGGGCCGGCAGAATGCGCTACCACCTCAATAAATGAGGTCAAATTCAGTAAACCTTTTTTTTTTTAAGAAAGGTAGCGCATCCTGCCAGGCTTAATAGGGCCGGCAGAATGCGCTACCACCTCAATAAATGAGGTCAAATTCAGTAAACCATTTTTTTTTTAAGAAAGGTAGCGCATCCTGCCAGGCTTAATAGGGCTGGCAGAATGCGCTACCACCTCAATAAATGAGATCAAATTCAGCAAACTATTTTTTTCACAATAAATGTGTCAAATAAATGTGGTCAAAATGTGGTCAAATTCAGTATTTTTTTTTTTTTTTTTTTTACAAAGGTAGCGCATCCTGCCAGGCTCAATAGGGCCGGCAGAATACGCTACCACCTCAATAAATGAGGTCAAATTCAGTAAACAATTTTTTTTACAAAGGTAGCGCATCCTGCCAGGCTTAATAGGGTCGGCAGAATATGCTACCACCTCAATAAATGAGGTCAAATTCAGTAAACTATTTTTTTTATAAATGTAGTGCATCCTGACAGGCTCAATAAGGCCCGCAGAATGTGCTTCCACCTAGGAGGACTTTTGAACCCATAAATACATGTCAGGGAATGAGCACCCCCTGCTGGCCAGACTAAAACTACCTCCAGCAACAAGCTAATTTTTCACAAAGGTAGATCCTCCTGCAAGGCTCAATAGGGCCGGCAGAATGCGCTACCACCTCAATAAATGAGGTCAAATTCAGCAAACTATTTTGTTTACAAAGGTAGCGCATCCTGTCAGGCTCAATAGGGCCGGCTGAATAGGCTACCACCTCAATAAATGAGATCAAATTTAGCAAACTATTTTTTTTTTTGCAATAAATGTGTCAAATAAATGTGGTCAAAATGTGGTCAAATTCAGTGAAATTCTGCAAACTATGTTTTTGCAATAAATGTGTCAAATAAATGTGGTCAAAATGTGGTCAAATTCAGTATTTTTTTTTTTTTTTTTTTTTTTTTTTTACAAAGGTAGCGAATCCTGCCAAGCTTAATAGGGCCGGCAAAATGCGCTACCACCTCAATAAATGAGATCAAATTCAGTAAACAATTTTTTTTACAAAGGTAGCTCATCCTGCAAGGCTCAATAGGGCCAGCAGAATGCGCTACAACCTCAATAAATGAGGTCAAATTCAGTAAACTAGTATTTTTTTTACAAAGGTAAAACATCCTGCCAGGCTCAATAGGGCCGGCAGAATGCGCTACCACCTCAATAAATGAGATCAAATTCAGCAAACTATGTTTTTTACAATAAATGTGTCGAATAAATGTGGTCAAAATTCAGTAAAATTCAGCAAACTATTTTTTTCACAATAAATGTGTCAAATAAATGTGGTCAAAATGTGGTCAAGATTCAGTAAAATTCAGCAAACTATTTGTTTCACAATAAATGTGTCAAATAAATGTGGTCAAAATGTGGTCAAGATTCAGTAAAATTCAGCAAACTATTTGTTTCACAATAAATGTGTCAAATAAATGTGGTCAAATTCAGTAAATTTTTTTTGTTTTACAAAGGTAGCGCATCCTGCCAGGCTCAATAGGGCCGGCAGAATGAGCTACCACCTTAATATATAAGGGCCAAATTCAGTAAACTAGTTTTTTTTTGTTTTTTTTACAAAGGTAACACATCCTGCCAGGCTCAATAGGGCCGACAGAATGCGCTACCACCTCAATAAATGAGATTAAATTCAGCAAACTATTTTTTTTACAATAAATGTGTCAAATAAATGTGGTCAAAATTTAGTAAAATTAAGCAAACTATTTTTTTTTTACAATAAATGTGGTCAAAATGTTGTCAAATTCAGTATTTTTTTTTTTTTTTTTTTTTTTTACAAAGGTAGCGCATCCTGCCAGGCTCAATAGGGCCGGCAGAATGCGCTACCACCTCAATAAATGAGGTCAAATTCAAGAAACCATTTTTTTTTTACAAAGGTAGCGCATCCTGCCAGGCTCAATAGGGCCGGCAGAATGCGCTATCACCTCAATAAATGAGATCAAATTCAGCAAACTGTTTTTTTCACAATAAATGTGTCAAATAAATGTGGTCAAATTCAGAGATTTTTTTTTTTTTTTTTTTCTTTTTACAAAGGTAGCGCATCCTGCCAGGCTCAATACAGCCACCAGAATACGCTACTACTTAAATAAATAAGGTCAAATTCATAATTAATGTAGGGAATTAATGACCACAGAAAGTCAGGAGGCCAGTTTAATGCCTCATCCAAAGAATGTTCCTTTTAAAAGGGGGCAGTTTAAGGCTTCATCAAAAAGTCCCTATTTTTCACAGTCAGAGGTTGTTTTGTTATATTTGGACTTTTGGATCCATGAAGTATGTCAGGGAATGAGCACCCTGAAACTATCCACAGCAGCAAGCTAATTTTACACGAAGGTAGCGCATCCTGCCAGGCTCCATAGGACCGGCAGAATGAGCTACCACCTCAATATATCAGGGCCAAATTCAGTAAACTATTTTTTTTTTTTACAAAAGTAACACATCCTGACAGTCTCAATAGGGCTGGCAGAATGTGCTACCACCTCAATAAATGAGATCAAATTCCGCAAACTATTTTTTTACAATAAATGTGTCAAATAAATGTGGTCAAAATTCTATAAAATTCAGCAAACTATTTTTTTTTACAATAAATGTGTCAAATACATGTGGTCAAAATGTGGTCAAATTCAGTATTTTTTTTTTTTTTTTATAAAGGTAGCACATCCTGCTAGGCTCAATAGGGCCGACAGAATGCGCTACCACCTCAATAAATGAGATTAAATTCAGCAAACTATTTTTTTTACAATAAATGTGTCAAATAAATGTGGTCAAAATTTAGTAAAATTAAGCAAACTATTTTTTTTTTACAATAAATGTGGTCAAAATGTTGTCAAATTCAGTATTTTTTTTTTTTTTTTTTTTTTTACAAAGGTAGCGCATCCTGCCAGGCTCAATAGGGCCGGCAGAATGCGCTACCACCTCAATAAATGAGGTCAAATTCAAGAAACCATTTTTTTTTTACAAAGGTAGCGCATCCTGCCAGGCTCAATAGGGCCGGCAGAATGCGCTATCACCTCAATAAATGAGATCAAATTCAGCAAACTGTTTTTTTCACAATAAATGTGTCAAATAAATGTGGTCAAATTCAGAGATTTTTTTTTTTTTTTTTTTCTTTTTACAAAGGTAGCGCATCCTGCCAGGCTCAATACAGCCACCAGAATACGCTACTACTTAAATAAATAAGGTCAAATTCATAATTAATGTAGGGAATTAATGACCACAGAAAGTCAGGAGGCCAGTTTAATGCCTCATCCAAAGAATGTTCCTTTTAAAAGGGGGCAGTTTAAGGCTTCATCAAAAAGTCCCTATTTTTCACAGTCAGAGGTTGTTTTGTTATATTTGGACTTTTGGATCCATGAAGTATGTCAGGGAATGAGCACCCTGAAACTATCCACAGCAGCAAGCTAATTTTACACGAAGGTAGCGCATCCTGCCAGGCTCCATAGGACCGGCAGAATGAGCTACCACCTCAATATATCAGGGCCAAATTCAGTAAACTATTTTTTTTTTTTACAAAAGTAACACATCCTGACAGTCTCAATAGGGCTGGCAGAATGTGCTACCACCTCAATAAATGAGATCAAATTCCGCAAACTATTTTTTTACAATAAATGTGTCAAATAAATGTGGTCAAAATTCTATAAAATTCAGCAAACTATTTTTTTTTTACAATAAATGTGTCAAATACATGTGGTCAAAATGTGGTCAAATTCAGTATTTTTTTTTTTTTTTTATAAAGGTAGCACATCCTGCTAGGCTCAATATGGCCGGAAGAATGCGCTACCACCTCAATAAATGAGGTCAAATTCAGCAAACAATTTTTTTTTTACAAAGGTGGCGCATCCTGCCAGGCTCAATAGGGCCAGCAGAATGCGCTACCACTTCAATAAATGAGATCAAATTCAGCAAACTATTTTTTTTTTACAATAAATGTGTCAAATAAATGTGGTCAAAATGTGGTCAAATTCAGTAATTTTTTTTTTTTTTTTTTACATAGGTAGCGCATCCTGCCAGGCTCAATAGGGCCGGCAGAATGCGCTACCACCTGAATAAATGAGGTCAAATTCAGTAAACAATTTTTTTTTTACAAAGATAGCGCATCCTGCAAGGCTCAATACGGCCACCAGAATATGCTACCACCTCAATAAATGAGGTCAAATTCAGTAAACTATTTTTTTTCCAAGGTAGTGCATCCTGACAGGCTCAATAAGGCCGGCAAAATGTGCTTCCACCTAGGATGACTTTTGAACCCGGTCAAATTCAGTGTCAGAGAATGAGCACCCCCTGCTGGACGGAATGAAACTTCCTCCAGCAGCAAGCTAATTTTACCCAAAGGTAGCGCATCCTGACAGGCTCCATAGGACCGGCAGAATGCGCTACCACCTCAATATATCAGGGCCAAATTCAGTAAACTATTTTTATTTTTATTTTTTTACAAAGGTAACGCATCCTGACAGGCTCAATAAGGCCGGCAAAATGTGCTTCCACCTAGGATGACTTTTGAACCGGTCAAATTCAGTGTCAGAGAATGAGCACCCCCTGCTGGACGGAATGAAACTTCCTCCAGCAGCAAGCTAATTTTACCCAAAGGTAGCGCATCCTGACAGGCTCCATAGGACCGGCAGAATGCGCTACCACCTCAATATATCAGGGCCAAATTCAGTAAACTATTTTTATTTTTATTTTGGCTCAATAGGGCTGGCAGAATGCGCTACCACCTCAATAAATGAGATCAAATTCAGCACATCACAAAATAAAAAAAAAATAAATAAAAAAACTTTCTATTGCTTTACACACATGAGCTCTCCAGGTGATCCTGAACAGTGAAGAAGAAGTCAGCTTTCACTGAGAACAAGATTGTGGCTCTGATGATAAATGATTGTATTTTGAAGAGCAACATGAGCCAGCAGAGAGTATCATTTCTTATGAGTAAATCATTTATTTCATTACATTAGTTACCATGTTACATTTAGATAAGCATGTACATATTTACTAGTTATGCTGTTTCAGACCTTTCACTGCTATATTAGACCTACCAATGACACAAGATGATTTGTAATATTTAGAATGAAATATGTTGTTATTCATATATAGGCAACTTTTCAATATACAGTACATGTCACAAAACAAATATATACATTTTATGTTTTACAATATGATAAAATAAATATGATATAGGATGTACATATACCAATATGATGTAAAAAAATAATAGTGTTTAGACTGTATTTCATTTCATTTTCTTAATACCATTGTTTACTGCAAAGTGTTTTTGTTTAATTTGTATGTTTTGGCTGTGCTTAAATATTACATCAAAGCATTGTTTTAAGTATATGTTGTAACAACCACTCACAGTATTAAAAAGCCTTGTGATAAACATGTTTAGTATGTTTTATGATTTTAAAAAATACATTTTACTTAACTTGAGTGCATGTTGCTCACATATTAATGTAACACAGTTTGTTCTGAATGCAGTGTAATGAGACTGTAGTCATTATTATATCCCCAGGGCCTAAAAACATAACCTGAGCGATAAGCTGTTATATGTTCAAAACTCTCTTTATGATATTTCTATTTCTATGATTATATTGTATATGAATGTAAACGATTTTTTTGTGCACATGATTTATTAAACTCATCCTCAGTGAAGTTGGAGCTTAGTTTTATTTGTGAGGTGAATCCTGGATGAAGATATTTCTTTTAAACACAGACACCATGAGTATTAAAATCACTTTCTGTGTGAATTAGGCTCATTAAGCTAGCGATGTTAGCTAACCACAAGCAGGGCTCTTTGACAACTGTAGAAATGTTTAGTACAAATTAACAAGCAATCTTTTGCATTAACTATTGATCAGATGAAAAAAAAAATGGCATTACTTCCAGATCCCATCCAACAGTAAAATAGGCCTGTTGATAATTAAGACACAAAAACAATCAGCATAATAATATATTTTGCTTAGTGAAAATTACTTTCCTCAACCAAGGAAAAGGACGTTTTAAACTTAACAGGCACTGATGGCAGTAAAAATTTAAGTAACAGTTTAAACCGCCAAACGCCAGACAATCAGTTTTGGCTTTTCTGTGACACATCGATGTGATCGACGCTCCTCTGCTCTTCCTGACACTCAATCATCATAGCGCTCTGACATCCTCACATCAGCCTGAGAATCGCGGAAGCAGAAGTCAGTAGACACAAGCGATAATACAGCCTTTTTTTTTAAATCGTTTTAAGTGTATTAATCGATTATTTAGCGATCTAAATGCACATTAAAAACTTCTTAATGACTCTGTAGCGACAGAAGACGCGGTTTTAAGGATTAAAAGGTATGTCGTTTTTGAATGTTTTCTTCTGGTTGATGTTAATACTGATGTTTACTGTTTCTCTAGTTATATTCGTCTTTTTCTTTCATAACAGAATTTAATGTATTTATGTTATAAAGAATAGTCATCATGTGTGTTTATCAAACCTGACATCCGTTGAACTGACTCTTACATCTGTTCAAATGTTTTTAATATATATTAAGATGCTTGTTCTAAGAGTCTGCTGGATTTGACATTTCTTGTTAATTCAGATTAAATCATTAAAGCTTTTAAACAGACTGTCAGGCATCAGACTTAACAGATGTGAGTCTCTTGACTGTCACATGTGTATAGAGATAAACACAGCCTTTGAATCCTCATAATCATGATCACTGATTTCCCAGCATGCAGTGCACAGCCTCTTCCCCTCAGGATCCCACACAGACGAGCGGCGACCGGGCCGAACTGACCCAGCTGCCCGCTAAGGATGCGTCCTCCATAGACAGCAGTTCTGATCTGGGCAGCCCCAGAGCACTGACCTTTGACCTGATGAACATGGTGATCTCCTTCAAGCGGATGGCCATCTTCCTTGAGCCCGTCACAGACACACTGGAGGTGCTGCGGTACCTGCTCGGGTGAGAGACGTCCCATAATAATCACACTGACTGCACTGAGAACTTCTGCCTGTACTTTAGTTGACTGTGTCATGTGCCTCTCATTGGAATGCTATTGTTTTTGCTCTAAACGTATCTCTGAATTATTGATGCTGCTCCGTGTATCCAGTATTCAGCTCTTTTTGTTTTCAGGTGGAGGATGCCGCTGTGCTCCCTGTTCAGCTGCGTTCTGCTCAACATCCTCTTCCTCACTCTGACAGAAGGTGAGATGCAAGTCGATGATGTGTGCATAAATTCTACACAGATGTAATCAGAATCAGAAGAAGCTTTATTGCTTTAGTGTTGTTTTAGTGTCACAAGCTTCCACACACAATGCACAGAGACAGCAACACACAGACAATAAAAATAGACAAAAATGATAAATTGAAAAATAAAATAAATTGTATATACAGTTGTACATCAGTGTTGAGGAAAGTTGCTTTTTAGAAGTAATGCATTACAATATTGTGTTGCTCCCAAAAGATAAGTAACTAGTTGCGTTACTTAGTTACTTTTTAAATAATGAGATGTGTTACTTCTGGGCAGGGCTTGAGCTTTAGGAAAGTTTTAGTTTCACTCGATTAAAGGGGTCAATGGATACCCATTTTCCACAAGTTCATATGATTCTTTAGGGTCTTAATGAAAAGTCTGTAATATACTTTGGTTAAAAATTTTCTCAATAGTCATGTAATAGTAGTGTAAAAAAACAGCCTTTTACCTTGTTAAAATCAGCTCTGCAAAAACTGCTCGCCCCGCCCTTTCTGGGATTATGAGATATATAATGTTTACTTTAGCCGCGTTTAGCGGCGAAACTTGCCAGCAAGTACATTATTAAGAAAGGCCATTTACAAAGATGAAAAACCTTTATATTCACTTCTGCTGTGGGTGAATCTGCATCAGGACTGATTCGAACGAACACAAAGGCATATGCCTTTCAATCAAATGTCAATCAAATGTATTTCATCACAACTACAAGAAGCTGAGAATGAGCTGTTTTTAAAAAGAGGATATTACTTTTAAAAATTAAAAAAAATACCACTGGATGGATTTTTATCATTGTAGGGTGGTTGTGTACACAAACTGCCAACACACATTAATGTTCAAACAACATGTAAAAGTTAGTTTTGTATCCGATGACCTCTTTAAATCTTTGGACCTTGTATCGAAGATTAGATGGGAAAAGCACAAATTCATTATATAACACATGACTAGGATTAGTAACAATATTTCTGGTCAGCCGTAGATGGATTTTACGATAAGAAAGTTCATATAAATTTTCAAGAGGCTGTCCTGCTATCTTCTCATTTTCACATAATGCATGTTCACATTTAATCTAGATTCTAGAAGTAACTGTAGCGCTTCAGATTTCTCTTAAAATAGGGACAGGAGAGCTGTCAGTCAGTAAATGAGAAAACAAAGTAACTGGTGTTTCTTATGTAAAAAGGTAACTCTAGTAAAACTGTAAATTAAAAAGTTATGTGTTACTTTACTAGTTACTGTACTTAAAGTAATCTGATTACAGAACTCTTGTAATTAACCCCATCATTGGATGTAATATAATGCAGTAAGGCAGTGATTGGTAGCAGGCAGACCAAAACTGTCCCGCCAGCAATAATATCTGTCCGCCCACGCAGCCAGTGTCTAATGTGTGTTTGGATATCACTTGGGTGACATTTCTATCCATACTGAAAGCAACACCACATAGTTTACCTCAGGTTGAAAATAAGTTTAGGCAAACATATGTTAAAACTGCGAACCAACAAATGTTTTCCATGACAATTTTCCCTCTTATGTTTTGTTTATTGGTCTAATTCTTCTCTCAGGTTTCTCTTTCCAATTGACCTTACATTGGGTTAGTCACTCAATTATTTCACTTGTGCTTCGTTCCCACCCTTCTGAATTATGTTGCAATGATAAGGAGTTATCACAAACTAAGACCATTTAGTTGTGCTATCCCACAATCAAAATACAGTAAATTTAAGTTAAAATGTTGCCTATGTAACCAGTTAAAACTTTAAGTGGCAATGTTGTCTTAAAATGTATGGAAAAAGGGTTAAAAAGGTATTAAATTTAACTTCATAATTCCTGTATATACCCTGGAGTAACAGATCACTACTAGTTAAAGGAGCATTCTACTTTTTTTAGAAATGGGCTCATTCTCCAACTCCCCCCGAGTTAATAAGTTGAGTTTTACCGTTTTGAAATCCATTCAGCCGTTCTCCTGTTCTGGCGATATCACTTTTAGCATAGCTTAGCATAGATCATTGAATCCTATTAGACCAATAGCATAGCGTTCAAAAATGACCAGTGAGTTTCGGTATTTGTCCTATTTAAAACTTGACTCTACTGTAATTATATAGTTTACTAAGACCGGCGGAAAATGTAGAGCTGCGATTTTCTAGGCCGATAAGATTAGGAACTTCACTCCTATTCCGGTGTAATAGTCAAGGAATATCAAACAAATATGGAAACTCATTGGTCATTTTTGAACGCGATGCTATTGGTCTAATAGGATTCAATGATCTATGCTAAAAGTGATATCGCCAGAACAGGAGAACGGCTGAATGGATTTCAGAACGGTAAACTTCTGAAACTTATTAACTCAGGGGGAGTTGGAGAATGAGCCTATTTCCAAAAAAAAGAGGAGTGTTCCTTTAAAAAAAAAATCACACACAATTAGTTGCATTTTTCATTAATTAATTTCTTAAATTTTCCTTTGGCTATTTTCTGGCCTGCCATTTAGTGGCATTTTTTTTTTTTTGTGGCCTGATGCCAAACTTACTTGCCAAACCCTGTAGTAAGGGGTAACTGAGTATCTCATTGGTTAAAATATCCTCAGGTGCGTGGGTTGCGCTGCTGCTGCTGGCTGTATCTGCTCCAGCTGTGCTGGGGTTCCTTGGCAACCGTTGCCAGGGTGTGAGCAGTGAGTTGGCAGTTCAGAAGAAGAAACACTATGCGGTGCAGCGGCGAGATCTGCAGACGGTCAACATGAGCAAACAGGAGGCCATGCTGGAGGTCAAGGGCATGTGAGTGGATGGGACAGTGATGTTTGAGAGAGTTTGAGTGATGAAATCAGCACTGAGACTGAGAGGTGAAGACTTGTGTGTTACAGGCTTAAACGAATAGATGAGCTGTTGACCCAGGCGTGTGTGTGTGCAGAATCTGTGTATAAAGTGTTGTACTGGGAGAGCCACGCCGTGTCATCTATGTGAGTATCATGCAAATGTCACTCTGCACATAGAAGCACAAGTATGGATGTTTCTTTTTTGACAGTTTACCCTGGTAATCATAATTGCTGCCAAAATGTTAAATCATTGTTACATTGATACTTCAGTGAACTTGGTATGAACTACCACTGTCCACAAAAAAAGAAAATTAAGTAATATAGTCATATTATGTAATCATATGATAGGAAAGTTCTATTTGAATTAGAATTAGATTTATTATGATTTTACAGTAATGATAATGTATAACTATGGGGTAATTCTGTTCAACTCAATTAAACGTCCCTGGCTAAGATTTCGATTTTGATCTGAAGAAAGAAATGTTTAAAATCCATAAAGCATCAGCTGTTTGCAAATTGACCCACATTTGGTGTTTTACCACTGAAAATGTGTACAATTTACTTATGAATCCACATTGAGATCCCTATCTCTCTGGGATTGAACCAAATAGGGCCTTACTAATGAGGATAAGAAAATAAACGTTTAAGAAGCATAATCTTAAAGGATATTAAGAGTTAAAATAGTGTATTACTCAGTGAATTATCATCATTGATAGTTAATATCATGGCTTTTATTACTATTTATCTCTTACTTCAGATAAAATATGAACAAAATCAAAAGGGTTTTAGCCAGGGAAAATTCTGACGTTTGATTTGTTTGATACGGAATGACACAAATATGGTATTTTGGCAGAAATTACTGTTACCATTGATGATTTTTATAAACAGTGATGTTAAGTGCAGCAATACTAACCTTAACAATAACTAATGGACACCAGCCATAAATAGCCAAATATACGGGTAAAAATTTGCAATTTTTTTTTCTTTTAAAATCATTAGAATATTAAGGATATTATAGATCATGTTCCATGAAGATATTTTGGAAATTTCCTAACGTAAATATATCCAAACTCAATTTTTGATTAGTAATATGCATTGCTAAGAGCATCATGTCGACAACTTTAAAGGCGATTTCTCAATATTTAGATTTTGCACCCTCAGATTCCAGGTTTTCTAATAGTTGTATCTCGGCCAAAAGATAGTCCTATCCTATCAAACAATACATTAGTGGAAAGCTTTTTTTAGTCCATTTCAGTAAAAAAAAAAAACTTATGACTGGTTTTGTGGTTCAGTGTCACATATGAGTTATTCTGCATGTGTGCAGGTTTTACGGTTCTCTCCTGACAGCGGTTTGTTTGCTGTATACGGCTCCAGTGGGTTTGATTCTGTCTGTGCTCAACAGCGCCCTCTTTCTGTGGAACAGAAACTTCTGCAAAGGTCAGTAAACACATGGCCTCAGACTCAGGTGACATGTAAATACAAAACTGAGCACTTTATATGTTGCTCAGCAGTCTCCTTTTGTTTAAGTGGGCTTGTATTGCTTCAGGACCAGACTTTATGCTGATATATATATAAAAAAAGAAAGGTGTATATACCTACCAATTAAAAGTTTTTGAACAGTTATATATTTTTTGAAGTCTCTTAAGTCTCTTCTGCTGACCAAGCCTGGCTTTATTAAATTTTAAGAAGCATTATTATTATCAATATTTTTAAAACATTAGAGTACCTTTTTTCAGTATTCTTTGATTAATACAAAGATTGAAAATTTAGCATTTATCTGAAATAAAAAGCTTTTGTAACATTATACACTATACCATTCAAAAGCTTGGAGTCAGTTTACTTTTTAAATCAATACTTTTATTTTGCAAGGATTTTTTATATTGATCAAAAGTGATGACAAAGACATATATTTTATTTCAGGTAAATGCTGTTCTTCTGACTTGCTATTTATCAAAGAATCCTGAAAAAAATCTACTCAGCTGTTTTCAGCATAATAATAATAAATGTTTTTTGAGCAGCAAATCAGCATATTAGAATGATTTCTGAATGATCATGTGACATTAAAGAGAGTACGGTAATGTTGCTGAAAATTCAGGTTTGAAATCATATGAATACAAGCAGAAGAGACTTCTGAAAAACATTCAAAATCAAAAAATTTGGACTGTTAGTGTATATACACATTCAGTATTTCTGTTTAGTTTCAGGAAAGCAGACATTCTCACACATTTTCCTTTTTCTCGTGCCCTTTAGTTATTTTGCAGCTGAAGGAGTTTGTTCACCCAAGTCGAGTCCAACCTGCAGAGGAAACTGAACCATGTGACCCAGATCAGGCACACCTGCTGGAACGCACACCCACTCCAACCAGTGTGGAGGTGAGAGAGAATTAAAACAATATATGCACCTAAAACAACCATAAACACATCCAGACATTTTGTCTGCACTAATTTGCCCAGATTTCTGTTTCTAGTCCAGATGTACTTATTCTGTGAATCTGTTTAATGTTCAGGATCTGTCTCCTGGCAACATTGAAGAGGCAGAGGAGGCAGAGCCTGATGATGAGTTCAAAGATGCAATAGAGGTCAGGAAAAACATCTATCATCTGTTTTTGTATCTATCAATCTGTCTGTCTGTCTATCTATCATCTGGTTTTGTATCTCACCCCCTTCTAATAAACAGGTTTGACTACTTTAGTCATTTCCATGAGTGCAAATCTTAATGTTTAAGCATATAATGATATTCTAGGGGACTGTGTGCTTCTAATTTTCTAGCAGCAGTTTGGACTGGACCCTTTTCTATTCTAACATGACAATGCATCTTTGTATAAGGTTCAAAAAGAAATGATTGATTCAGTCAGTGTGAAAGAACTTGACTGGTCTGCACAAAACCAAGTCCTAATCCCAGCTGAACACTTCTGGTGTGACTTTAAATGCAGACCTTGAGCAAAAAACTCATCACCAAACCCCAATGACTTGTGACCACCCCTTCTTGAAGGACACTTCCTCTATAGAATAGAAAAAGGCACTTCCAAAACTGTGGCAACAAAGATGGAAACAATTAATGTATTTATAAATTGTATTTCCATCTCTGTGCCAACTGTTATGGATTTGTCTAAAATGACTTTACCCATAGTTACAAGTCATTGGTGTTTGGTGATGAATTTTTGGCTCAAAGTCTATTTAAAGTCACTCCAGAAGTGCTTGTCTGTCTGTCTGTCTATACCTGTCTTTCTATCACTGTCTGTCTATATGTCTATCTGTCTGTCTTATTTGTTTTTCTGACATGTTTTCCCATTTCTACTGTTTGCCTGCTCAAGGAGTCTCAGCTTGTTCTGCCGGTAAGTAGCTCCCTTTAGTAGTGTGGAGATGTACAACACTAACATTAGGCCACAGCTGTGTGTGTGTGTGTGTGTGTGTGTGTGTGTGTGTGTGTGTGTGTGTGTGTGTGTGTGTGTGTGTGTGTGTGTGTGTGTGTGTGTGTGTGTGTGTGTGTGTGTGTGTGTGTGTGTGTGTGTGTGTGTGTGGGTGTGTGGGTGTGGGTGTGGGTGTGTGGGTGTGGGTGTGTGGGTGGGTGTGTGGGTGGGTGTGCGGATATCAGCCTTCTCATTGACCAAGTAGATTTAGTCATATAGTGTAGTGTCTATGTGTACATGTCTGATCTCTGACCTCTACTCTGCTCACCAAGGAAACTCCTCTGGCTTTAGTGGTGAGTAATAGAGTAACTAAGAAAATTAAATTCTAAGTCTAAATGAGTGGAGAAACATCCTGTCGTTGTGTGTATGTGCGTGTGCATGTTTTTGCATTAATGTAAATACCCTGAATGCATGTGCGGTTTTATGTGTGATTAATTAGTGTATGCTTATTAGATTTTAGTAGGGTGCATCTCACAAAACCTAAGATTAAGATAATTTCAATAAATATAATGGATACTTTATTGTCTTTAAGCAGATTATCATCTATTTTATTTTGATTATGGGGTGAAATGTGAGCTGGAAATATGTTTGTGAGATTCACCTGTATGTCTTGACTGTGTTCAGGTGTGAATTTAAATTCAGATGCATCTCATTTATCTCAGCAACTCCAAATAACCACAAATATGTTGCACAGTGGTTCATGATCAAATCCAGATCCAATGCTTAACTTCTTCAAGAATAATATTAGAATATATCTTGTTATAAGAGGCATGACTGTTGTAAATCTGTCCGGCACATGTTTTGAATATAGGGGTGGCCTGTAGCCTATTTTCTACCAAAGATTGCGAGGAGATGGAGAGCCCGTAAGGTGCCCACACACACCTGTCAATCATGATCTCTAGGTGTTTTAACCACACCCCCTCATGCATTTATTCATTTCGGTGGCTTCTATTAACAGTGATGTCACAGGAAACGGTTACTTGGTGAAACTTCCTTCAGGTCAGGGTTGATTGTCACACTGTTTCTTTCGTGTGGTCCTATTATGAAAAGGGTTGGGAATGTTTACTAACAAACATAGTGATGAGATGGGCTACTTTATGAAATACATTTATAAATATGTCCAATTTGGCATCTGAATTGAATTAACGTATTTGAAATGTGCCCAGCCTTCACTTGAGCCTGTATTTCGAGGGCTTGTGGTGTTTTTTTATGGTGTTAAAGAAGTAGTTCACTTTCAGAACAAAAATTTACAGATAATGTACTCACCCCCTTGTCATCCATGTCTGAAAATGAAAATGAAATGGTGTTTTTTGAGTAAAACATTTAAGGATTTCTCTCCATATAATACACTGCTATGGTGCCCCCGCATTTGAACTTCCAAAATGCAGTTTAAATGCAGCTTCAAAGGGCTCTAAACTTACCAGCCAAGGAAGAAGGGTCTTATCTAGCAAAACGATCGGTTATTCTCTAAAAACATTTACAATTTATATACTTTTTAATCTCAAATGCTCTTCTTGCCGAGCTAGACAAGACAAGCATTTAAGGTTAAAAAGGACTTTTTTTTTTTTTTAGAAAAAAAAAAAACATTATTCTGCTAGATAAGACCCTTCTTTCCTAGGCTGTGATCGTTTAGAGCCCTTAGAAGCCACATTTTGGAAGTTCAAACTCGGGGGGCACCATAGAAGTCCATTAAATGGAGAGAAATCCTGAAATGTTTTTCTCAAAAAAACATAATTTCCTTACGACTGAAGAAAAAAGGCATGAACATCTTGGATGACAGGGGGCTGAGTATATTATCTGTACATTTTTGTTCTGAAAGTGAACTACTCCTTTAAGTGCTGTATAGCACAGAAATCTGAGACCTCTCATGGGTCATCGGATGACTGCAGGAAACGAAACTCAGCAGCAACAAACATGGGTCAGATTTACAGAAGTCGTCACACATGCCGCTACAGGTGGAGGGGTTCATCTGTTTCTAATGACTTCAGTAAATCTGATCTCTAAACGCAAAGCCCTCTACATACAGAACGGAACTAACACAGAGAAAAACCTTCACTTAAGGAGAGTGCAGAATGCACTGATTATCATATATTCGTCAATGACAAAATTATCTGGATTATAAAGAAATTAAGTCGAAAATATGTACCATGTTCATATGTTTTTAAAAACCATTGGAATCAATTTGGAAAAATCAAGTCATTGACCTATATATGTGTATATGTGGAAAATATCCATGAGAGGTTGAAGGGAAAGATCTTTTGGTGTTGAGCTGAACATGAGAGCTAATGGGTTCAGATCTGTCATCTCTCATTTCTTCAAGTTATGAATATGATCGATTAATCTCTGTATTTCTGTGTTTATCTCTGGTAGGATGACGAGGACGTGTCGTCTGGTGTTCCTGAGTTTGACACAGTGTCTGATAACGGGCTGCTGAGCAGAAACGAGCCCATCCGCAGTAAAGTGTCCAAACTCACTGAAAAACTTCGCAAGCGTGTCCCTTCCAACTCCGCCGGTCACTATGGATGTCTTTGTACATCATACTTCTTCACCAATCAATATTATATCCATCTTTAAAATTGTAT
Source organism: Garra rufa (assembly GCF_049309525.1). NCBI lineage: Eukaryota > Metazoa > Chordata > Actinopteri > Cypriniformes > Cyprinidae > Garra > Garra rufa. Next base: position 7,673,029 of record NC_133366.1, on the reverse strand, counting down.
TTTTCTTTTTTTGTCTTTCCACAGGTAACTGTTCCCAGTGCAATTCAGCGTTTTCTGTTTTAAAGAAAAGGGTATGGCCTTTGGTTTTCATCCTGTTGAGCATACTCTTCGACGTACATGATATTGTTTCACTTATAATTATTGTATTTTTTCCAGAGAAACTGCAGCAACTGTGGTGTCAGTTTTTGCTCCCGCTGTTGCTCGTATAAAGTGTTCAGATCTTGTATGGGAGCCACAGGTATGAGAGGAGAATGTGAGTTTGTTTTGTGTTTGAATGTTTCATTGAAGGTGGATTAACACACTCTTTCTTTCTCTGACTCTTCAGCTCCTGAAGCCCAAAGAGAGACTGTGTTTGTTTGCTCTATGTGTAATACTTTCCTCAGCACCAAGTAGGATTTACCTTCATCCTGAAATAATCTTTCACCATTGCAATCCTGTACAAGAAACTAGGAGAAGAACAATGGCTGCTTCTGTCTTGCTGTTTCTTTCCTTCATTGTGAAGCATTTCAGATGGAGGACTAAAATCATGCAGCTTATGCTGCCTCAACTCTCCTCCTGAGGTTCCTCAAGAGTTTTTTGTCTGTCCAAAACTTGTGACCCCTACTTGGGCTCCTTTACATTTAAATGGTGACTTTTCACTGCAATATGCAGCTTTTCCCAGCCACCACAATTATTTATCAAAGCCTCACAGCAAGATTGATTGGTTTACTTGGACCTCCCTTTCCTGCGATATGCTCAAATGCTGTAGTTTAATTAACACGTATGACAGCACTTTCCAGAATTTGAGCCCTTCGTGGGATATCAGGTTAATATCAAGGGCCTTGTTCAAGACCGTAAAAGATGAGGTTGGTTATTTAGTGAATTGGATGCCAGAACCAATGGATTTGTGCATTAGATGGTTCCTATTTACTGTATCACATACTGTCAAATCTGATTATTTGACATCAGTGGAAGAAAACAAGTCTTATAAACCTTTTGACTAAATGGTTGCAGTGTTCAACCTTCTGCTAGCTGCTTATCTGCTTGAACCCATGAGTGTTGTTTATATAATTTGTGTAATTTTGTCTGGAAAAGCTTTAATTTATCTTTTAATTGTGTGTTTGTTGTCAGAAACCATTTATACCAAAATATCAAAATAATGCTATTATATTAGTCTATCAGCAAATCATTCCCAAGAGTTCCTATTCACGTTGTTATTGAAAAAATGAGTTGTGTTTGTGTCATTTTATTTGTCTGTTTGTCTTTAAGGCAAGGTTGAATGTAAAACTATTGTTTTAACGGTTACAGAGCTATGTATGTCCTTCTACTGCTGTTTAAACATAAATACAAATCTATTGGGGAAGTTATCCATAGTATAACGCCTTGTTTCTTTGTTAAATCTACTGTTACGGTAATAAACAATTTAAATATTAATATAACGTTAGCTGTTTGGAGTTTCTCTGAGGAGTTTTCGCGCCACTGTGAAACCAAACCTGTGTTTTCGCGCCTCTCACACAGCTAACTGCCACCTTAAAGACATTTTAAACAAAACACTGCGTTTTAGTGATTATATCTGTGTTATGAACGTCTACAATATAAGTTATAATGGTGGTTGTAATTCTCCCGTGCGTTTTATATAGAAATGCGTTTGTTCTGGCGTAATGTTGCTATGGTTACCTCTTCAGGCTCTTCCTGAGCGTCCTTTAGTAATCTCTGACAAATTTATATCGTAATATTTGTCATTTTTGAATAGGCTGTTGTATTCAAAATATTATATGACTTGGCTGAACCTTATTCTTGAAAGCGGTATCAGTAGCTTCTCCCCCCGCGCGTCATTACATTGTGTGATTGTTTCCGGCCCCGCCCCCTCTCCGTTTATCCCCAAGCGCAAACGTTTATTCCCGTGAACCCGTTTCAGCACCCGGGACAGGCATCTCGAGCTCGCGTGGCAACATGGCCACTGAGGTGAGAAACACATCTTTCATTATATTTGTGCCAGGTGTGTTTATATGACCCGTTTTTGTAAGATATCGTCTGAATCGCGGCGTCATTTTGATCATTTAAATCTGGGCTGGAGATCATGGATCAGTACGTGACGTTACATGCAACGCGAATAGCTCTGTCTCTGTCTTCACGCTTTGTTTTTTAAAAACCATAATCAGATATGATTGCTGCTCAGACCACAATGCACTTAATAAAATAAAATAAACATAAAAGAGAGAGTGAAACGCTAGAGCAGCTACAAGTGAACCGTCAACTGGCCATCGCGCAAGGCTAGATAGATAGATATGGACAGATAGTGTCATAATATGGTAATCAGAATGAACTGGTTTTAGTCAAATGTTATTTATTATGACTGGGTTGAACAATGTTACCACCATTTTAAAGGGTGTGATCAGGTCGAGATTTATACCTAATTTATTCTAGCTTAAGTAATGTTGACTTGACATTTGATCATAACGTTTTGTTTCATGTCAGATCGAGTGCTGCTATATCCACATATAAGAGGGAGATACCAGATACTAAGACATGTTTTTCGAAGTCATGTTATTTAAGGTTTGCTGTAAGAGTGAAAAATAAGCCTTTTCACTAGTGATCTCAGAGAAAAATGCTTAAAGCGTTATTAAACCCAGAATGTTAGTTTTTTGGGTTTATAACGTTATTCTAACGTTCCCTTAACGTTAGTTTTTAGTTCCCATAATGTTCTCAGAACATTAATTTTGGTTGCCTGAATGTTTTTTTAAGGTTTGTTTTTAGCTAGCCTGGAAAGTTTTCTTAACGTTTCCAGAACATTTCCATAACCATAATATAACCTTTGCAGATCCTTAGTTTTTGATTTCCAGAACATAGTTTTTAGTTAGTAGAACATTATTCTAACGTTCCCAAAATGTTATTATAACATTCCTAGAGTGTTAGTTTTCAGTTCCCAGAATGATTTTTTTATGATTTGTTTTTGGTTAGCCTGGAAAGTTTTCTTAATGTTCCTAGAGCGTTGGTTTTTTGTTTGTAGAACATTCCCATAATATTAATCTAAAGTTTGGAGATCATTTGTTTTTGTTTTTTAGAACGTTAGTTTTTGGTTCCCAGAACATTATTTTTTATGGTTTGTTTTTTGTTAGCCTGAAAAGTTTTCTTAACGTTCCTAGAACGTTGGTTTTTGGTTTGTAGAACATTCCCATAATGTTAATCTAAAGTTTGGAGATCATTTGTTTTTGGTTTTTAGAACGTTAGTTTTTGGTTCCCAGAACGTTATTTTTTATGGTTTGTTTTTAGTTGGCCTGAAAAGTTTTCTTAACATTTTCAGAACGTTAGTTTTTTTATTTTATTTTTTTTTTGTAAAACATTTCCATAACATTATTCATCAACATTAAACCTTTGCAGATCATTAGTTTTAGGTTTCCAGAACGTTAGTTTTTAGTTTAGTTTTTGTTAGCCTGTAAAGTTTTCTTAACATTCCTAGAACGTTGGTTTTTTGTTTGTAGAACATTCCTATAATGTTAATCTAAAGTTTGCAGATCATTTGTTTTTGGTTTCCAGAACGTTAGTTTTTGGTTTATAGAACATTATTCTAATGTACCCTAACATTATTATAACGTTCCCAAACGTTACTTTTTGGTTCCCAGAAAGTTAGTTTTTTTTTGTATTTAGAACGTTATTCTAACATTATGGTTAGGGTTAACCCATTATAACATCCTCAGAACGTTAGTTTTTGGTTTCTAGAATGTTATTTTTTATGGTTTGTTTTTGGTTATCCAAGTTTTCCTAGCAGAAATAGAACGTTAGTTTTTGGTTTGTATAACATTACTTTAGCATTCCCTTAACGTTATTATAACGTTTCCCTAACCTTTAACCCTAACTCCAACATGACTCCACTGTATGTCAATGATCATCCAGCACACACGCGACCCTGTATAGTAAAAGTGGCATGGAAATGATCTGTCCATTAAAGGTTACTCAGATTTTACATTTCTTCAGCACCAAATAAAAATGACTTTAACACAATGTATGGTTTATAAAATATATTTATTCACATATATAAAAAAGATATAAAAAAAAATAATAAAAATGGCTTGACTTGAATGACTTGAAGTAGGATATCACTACATTCATCACGTTACGCGTTTGAGAATGTCCCGTTTGAAAGGCTCGTGTGTGGAGTCAGATGGATCTGGTGCCGTATTTAAATGAGCGCAAGCAGTGCGCGTGTGACGTAGCCGAGCGCGCAGCTGGACATCAAAGAGGATAAAAGCGACTGTCCGCGGGTCGATAAGCTCTTTTAGCGAAAGCAGATAGAGTGTTTGTGCGTCTCTTTCATCGGAGACCGGATCAGGAATGATTTCAGCACCGCGGACAGCGACGGACCGAACAAAACTCCCGTACTGCCACGAATCTGTAAGCGTTTTTTTTATCATTATTATTATTCCCCTAATTAAAAAGTGATTTAACTAGCGATATTTAATTTCCTGCTGTGATTTCATGTGGTTGTATTCCATTCGGTTGGGATCTGACCGCGATTTCACAAGTTATTCCGAGGTTTATTTTAGAGTCAAATGTGTGTCCGCCGTCCCGCCGAGTAACCTTGAACGCGCGCGTGATGTTGTGGTTCGAGCGCGAGATCTCTTTGTTTAAACAAACGCACTCCTCAGGGCGACGGTCGATAATCGTTGTGTACAGGCTACCCCGGCTGATCAGATTGTGTTTTGATATATTTGGTATCAGCGGTGAGTGTGTGTTAAATGATCGTCTCCTCGCGATCGATCGGTTGTGCTCGCGGGAGTCGGTAACAGTGTCTCTCAGCTTTCTGAGACAGTTACCGAGAGCGGCTTGCATGCATAATTAATAAGGCGTTTAGTAACAACAGCCCAGAGCGTTTAGTCGTGATAAGTCTCGGTTTACTCCTACAAAAGTGGCGGTACCGTAGTACACAGATGGTATTGTACCATGGTGTTTACATAGAGCTGCTAAGTAATTAAAACATTGTACTAGCATGCTACATGTAACAAAACAAAAGTACCTGAGGTGTTACTTCCATGTATTGTTTGAAGCATCATGCAATATGTGTTAATAATTGACTACGATACAAACATCATTTAGCTTTAGATCATCATTTAGCTTTAGATCCTTCTAAGTATATTTTTGAGGAGTTCAACAGGTAAATGTCGTGTTGTGCATTATTTGACACCGGATATGCCTTTTTCTGAGCTGTGCAAGAATTCTTGAGATCTGTGCAAATGTTAAGTGCCAGAGATCGATCGGGTCCACAGCACAAAAGAGCTGTGTGCGTGTGCGTGTGTGTGTGTGTGTTTGAACCAGCGCGTGCTGTCTCAGCCTGTTACTATATCAGAAGAAGCCATGTGCTGGCAGGCCCTGCTGCTAAAACAGAGTCAGATTTTAAATAACAGGTTGTCAGGACTGCCTTGGTACACTGTAACCTGCAGTCGGAATAATCTTTATCTGACCTTCAGATGTCCAAAGATAAATAAGAACATACAGTGATGTCCTTTTACAAGTCAGTGTTTGTGTGTTGGCGCTGTGCAGTAGTTTGTTATGGAATGTGCTTTTTTTATTATCATCTTCCAATGTATGAACATGACTGGTACTGCAAGAGAAAGAGGTGAGAACACAGGGAAGGAGTGGGGGATGGAAGGACCCACGAGTCCTGCTGATGTTAGTGTGTGTGTTGGCAGTGACAGATGGCCAGTCGCTCTGATGTTTGTGTTTGTGTGTATGTGTGCATTCAAGCAATGAAGTGTCCAATAAATTCTAAGGTCATCACTGGATTACTCCATAAGTTAACGACAGCACTGCATTACTATATGAGCTTTCATACCATTAGCTCACAAAATGCAGTGTTGTCAATAGCGTGGAGTAATGCAGTGATGAGCTGATGATGAAAATGTCACTGCTTTACTCTGAGTAGATGACAACAACACCACTGCATTACTTTATGAGAAAATTACAACATCACTGCATTAATCTGAGATAAGTACAACATCGCTGCATTACTCTAAAAGATAATGACCACATCAAAGAACATCACTGCATTACTATATGAGCTTTCATATCATTAGCTCACAAAATGCAGTGTTGTCAATAGCGTGGAGTAATGTCGCCTGCTATTTCAAATGCACAAGCCCTTTAAATTTAAATGAAGTCTGATTAGCTGTCAGTGTTTTACCGTTCATCAGCTGTAAAAAAAAAAAAACGTTCTGAAAGTGATCCCAACGATATCGTTGTCCTGTATTTTTATCGTTATAGTCATTGTGTGAACTCTGCTATTCTCTTTTAGAACGTTATCTTTATAGTTATCGTTATCGTGCTTGGTGTGAACGGGCCTTTACTCGAAGAGATAATGACCACATCACTAAATTAGTTTATAAGTTAAAGACAACATCCCTTAATTACTCAATGAGCTAATGATAATAAAACTGCTACAATACTCTGAGATAATGACAACATCATTAATTGCATTACTCTGACATAATAACCTTACTGCATTACTCTAAGATAATTACATAATCACTGCATTACTCTGAGATACAACATCACTGCATTACTCTATGAGCATTTTCATGCATTGTTTAACATCTAACAGCCCAATTTATGATTAGATCAGAATGCAGCACACTGTAATCCTCTCTCTTGTCCTCTGCTGTAGTTCCATAACCTTCAGGAGTTGAGACACAGTGCATCTCTGGCCAATAAGGTCTTCATACAGAGAGACTACACGGATGGCACCGTCTGCAAGTTCCAGACCAAGTTCCCCTCTGAGCTAGACAGCAGGGTAAGTGTGTGTGTGTGTGTGTGTGTGTGTGTGTGTGTGTGTGTGTGTGTGTAGGGGCAGAACAAAAGAGACATAACACAAGTAAAAGGAGAGGATGACAAAAAGGCTCTTCTCTCAGAGAAACTCTGCTCTTCAGCAAAAGCACTGCTGAGTGCGCAAACTCCACACATACACACATAATGAGCTGCTAATAGAGCTGATAATAGAGCCGTTTAAAGGTGTGAGATCATGTTACAGACGCCCAGTAAAGACTCGCTGAGGAAATGACAGGGAAAGGGAGTTTAACATGTAGAGCTTTCAGTGTAGTTCACACAATCTGTTTAATTATTTTGATGCAGTCACATGATGTCTAGCATGTCTTTACAATGTCAGTCAGTTTTTAAATCAAATCCATTCGATTCTGTCACATAATGTCCTTAAGTGAACTCCCTGGTGTTCTCTGATTGGCTGATTCGTCTTGTCCTTACATCTGATTGGTCAGATTGAGAGGACCCTGTTTGAGGACACAGTGAAGACGCTGAATAATTACTATGCAGAGGCGGAGAAGATCGGAGGCCAGTCTTACCTCGAGGGATGTCTGGCCTGCCTCACAGTTTACCTCATATTCCTTTGCATCGAGACACGCTATGAGAAGGTACGTTATGAGCTGCACCCTGAAATGCTATATAAAAATAAAACATACTATGAGTCACTTTATGTGTTGGTTTTTGCAAACTATAGCAAATAAAAATGCTGCTGATGGTTAAAAGTGCACCTTGTGTTTGTGCAGGTGCTGAAGAAGATCTCACGGTACATTCAGGAGCAGAATGAGAAGGTCTACGCTCCTCGAGGTCTCCTTATCACAGACCCTATAGAGAGAGGCATGAGGGTCGTATCCTTATAGACTCTGGAAACAATATAAAAAAATATTTCTCAGCTTTTATTTACATTTGAACAAAAAGTGGCATGTCCAAAATTATTCATACCCTTTGCAAACTGTCACAGTCTATTGGAAAATCCAAAGTTCTATACAATTGCAAATAGTCCAAGCTGTTCTAAAGCACTCTAATTACACTGATTCATTGGGAACAGTTGTTTTAATCAACTTAACAGGTGAAAAACAGAAGCTCCCTGCTGTTGTAGACAGTCATGGCTAAGACAAACAGCCGGGTTTCAGCCGGTGGACCAGGGAACCTAATCACAGTAAACGGCACCATGAAAAAGTTCTCAACAACAACATCAGACAGTCTCAGAGAAACTTGGGCACCAGTGGACATTTCAGCACGACAACAACCCAAAACACAAAGCAAAACTGGTGAAGAAATGGTTAGCAGACAAAAACATTAACGTTTTGCTGTGGCCCAGCCAGAGTCCTGACTTAAATCCAATTGAAAATCTGTGGAGGGAGCTAAAGATCAGAGTGATGGCAACCTGAAAGAGTTAGAGCTCATCACTAAAGATTTTTCCACAATGATGCCTCGTGTACATCATCTTATCTTCTAGGAGACATCTGTGTCATTTCTAATCAAGAAAAACTTGCTGGTTGAATAAGGGGCTGCGTCGCTTCCAATATGCGCGCGCAAGCCGCGCGTCTCCATTTGAAATAACGAACTTGCGCATGCAAAAGACGCTTCATGTGAACGGCCCCTAAAAGTAACTTCAAGTCAGAATTTGCCAGGGGTATTAATAATTTCAGGCTTGACTGACTAATGACATAACCAAAAACACAACCAAATTATTACAAACTTAACTAAATAAAATGAATATTTATAAATAAAATGACTTAGAAATATGAACAAAAACTGTAATAGTTTATCAATAACACTATGTCACACAATAACACATGAATAATCATATTCATGGCAAGTAGTCTAGTAAGAGCATGTATGTGTAAATTGATTTATTTTACTAGTACAGTAGTGGATCAAAAACCTTCATCAAAATTGTCCTAAAACCAAAACAATATACATTCTTGTCTTATAGGACAACTTTGATAAACCTTTTTTGATCCACTTTTAATGTTGACTACTATACTGCCCTCCACAGGCAAACCGCAGTAACTACACATTTGGTCAAAATTGAGTTAAGGCTTAAAATGGACTTTGTGACAACTGTTTTGTCTTGTGGCAAAGTCTCCTGGTTAAATAGTTTCAACATATTTGACTAGCTGCTGGTGTAAAAACTTTAAAGGCATTTTTCTCAGTTTCAGTGTTGGCGTAATTACTGCACTTTGCCTTTGGAGGGCAGTATAGTTTGTGTGTGTGTAAGGTTGTGTTATGTGATGTTACTCCCTTAACCTGTACGTTTGTGTTAGATTGAGATCAGTGTGTATGAGGATCGCGGCTCCAGCGGTTCAAGCTCAGGAAGCAGCACAACCAGCAGCAGCGGGCGATGATTCACACACACTCACACACTCGCCCACGTGTGACGCCTTCATACTGACGCCCGCTGAACAGACACGACAGCGACCGCTCAGCATCGCCAAACACAAACACACCTGACATGAACTGCCTCCACGAGACACATCAGCTGTTGGATCAGCAGCAGCGCGTCATTACCTCAGCCATCATTACCGCCACCCTCCGGCACCTTCACTAACCTGCAGCCGCTGCACATCCTCCAGTCACTCGCTGTAGCATTCTGGGTAAAGTGCACATGAGCTTCTGTCACTGTAATATGCAATCTCACTCACAAACGCCTGTGATGTAGCTGCCGACCGGCATACGACAGTCTTCCATCGTCATGATTTTTCATCCTTTTTTGTTTGTTTGAGAATTTAACGAGCACTTTCGATGCAATTGTTGAAAAGAAATCAGATTATTGACTTATAGACTAAAACTGATATTTTATACAAGCCCCAGAAACTGCCATCTTATTCCACGGGTACTATTTATGACTTGTTTTATTTCATAGTGTGCTAATCGTTCATGCTTTGTACTCATAACGCGTCGTCAGAGCAGAAACGAGCCCTGATGACGTGACTGCCAAGAGCCAGAGCTTCCTCATATGGTCCTTCATCATGAGCTTCCATTTCTTACGGAGAACCTTTGGCCCCTAGTTATGCAAAGATCAAGAGAAAAAGAAGCTGAGAGTGCTTTCTCTGTTGTGTAGCAAAATAAATCAACAATGATGGTCAAACAAAAGAGTTCTGATTTTCTTTATTTAATCACATTTTATTTAAGTGTATTTTTCTGCACAGGGTTTTATTAAGGCATTTCGAACTTGGCTAAAAAGGAATGCTATTATGTAAAACAGGACGTTAGGTTCTTAAGATACATGTATAAAGGTGCATTTAAAAAAAATTGAATATTGTGAAAAAGTATTTTATTGTAACTTATTAAAAAATTACTTTCATGTATTATAGATTACATGTAAAGTAAAACAATTCAAATGTTTTTTTTTTGTTTTTTTTTGCTTGTTTGCTTACAGCTCATGAAAGTCAAAACTCCAGTATCTCAAATATTAGAATATTTAAATTTGAGTTTCATTAAATGACCATCCCTACAGTATAAATTCTGTCTATCTCTTGTTCTTTGAAACCACAAAAATGGGGAAGTCTGCTGACTTGGCAATGGTCCAGAAAACAATCATTGACGCCCTCCACAAAGAGGGCAAGTCACAGAAGGTCATTACTGAAAGAGGCGGCTGTTCACAGAGTGCTGTATCAAAGCATATTAAATGCAAAGTCGACTGGAAGGAAGAAATTAGGTAGGAAAAGTAAAAGGAACGAATTTTTTTTTTACTTTACAAGTAATGAATCTAGAATATATTCATTTTTTGAAATAAGTTAGAATAAAAAAAAATTAACTTTTTCACGATATTCAATTTTTTTTTAGATGCACCATGTACATACCTCTTTGTCGCCATCTCTGTTTGAAACCTGTGGAATTATCTTTTATAGGAGGGTTGTGCATCGGCATGGCTCTTCAGCGTGGATGAATCTAATGTTTTGAGATGTATATGTGGGCTTTAAAGTGTGTCAAAAATAGGAAGTTTCACTGGAAAATGTCATCTGAACAAGTAAGTAATGTCTGTTAGTTTAAGTCTGACCAATTGATTTTTTTAACAATAAATCGTGCCACCAATGGTGACTATAGGATTAGTTCACTTCAAGAAAAAAACTTTACAGATAATGTACTCACCCCATTCTCGTCCAAGATGTTAATGTCTTTCTTTCTTTAGTCGTAAAGAAATTATGATTTTTGAGGAAAACTTTTCAGGAATTCTCCATATAGTGGACTTCTATGGTGCCCATGAATTTGAACTTCCAAAAATCAGTTTCAAAGAGCTCTAAAGGATCCTAGCCGAGGAATAATCTTATCTAGCGAAACGATCTGTTATTTTCTAAGAAAAACTCCTGTCTCATTTTCACCAACTTCAAAATCATCCTACATCACTGCAGAAGTACTGACTTAGTGTTGACAAAGTGAACATGCAAAGAAGGTCAAACGCCCTTAACAAAAAAACACATCACAGAGCTTCACAAGACAAGCATTTGTGGTTACAAACGTGTATAAAATGTACATTTTTTTAGAAAATAACCGATTGTTTGGCTAGACAAGACCCTTCTTCCTCAGCTGGGATCGTTCAGAGCCCTTTGAAGCTGTATTTAAACTGCATTTTGGAAGTTCAAACTCAGGGGCACCATAGAAGTCCATTATATGGAAAGAAATCCTGAAAAAAAAATCCTTATGACTGAAGAAAGAAAGACAAGAACATCTTGGATGACAAGGGGGTGAGTGCATTATCTGTAATTTTTTTGTTCTGAAAGTGAACTACTCCTTTAAATGTTTTCCTCAAAAAACGTCTGAAGAAAGAAAGACATGGACATCTTGGATGACAAGAGGGGTGAGTAAATTACCAGTAAATTTTTGTTTTAGAAGTGTACTAAACCTTTAAATCTAACCATCGTAAAGTTAACTCAGATCACGTCAAACAGTGCACATTATTATTAATAATTAAAATGATTAGGCTACAAATGTAGTATCCACTTGCAGCATACACACACACAACTATAGCCTAGACTCCTTTATATAAACAAGACGTGACGTAATGACGCAAAGACGAACGATTGCAAACAGAACCTAAGATGTTCTTTTATAAAATTTGGTTGAAAATTTACGCTAAAAGAAATATTTCTATATTTTTCTAGTATAGTGACCAATGCTGCTGAACTTGTTAATTTTTTTTTTGTTTTGCATTGTAAATTTTTTATTCATAAATCCAAATTTCTTAATATGTTACCTAGATTTGATGTCTTTCTCGCAGAGATTTTGCTTATTGTTCATTCTCTTAAACTTATTGATGATATCAAGAATAACAAGTTTCTTAAGGCATATGATGATCCTTTTCTTATTGATTGAGGTGCTGTTTTTTATTTATTTACTTTCTTTGTCTTTCCTTCTTTTATGTTATTGTATTTCTATGCAGTGCTGTTTATTGTTGTTTTCCTTTTTGTCTTGCAAAAAAATAAAATAAAATAAACATTATTGCTAGTTTGGCTAAGGTAAGGAGATAGTTTTGAACACTGATTAGTTATGTGCTTGCTCATTACTTTTTATTCATTTTTAACCCAAAAAGTTAAAGAGTGCCTCTTAATAGATTGTTTTCACGACGCGTCATCAATCATCCAGATTGGCTGCACTGAAATGCCCCCCACAACAACGAAATTCGCATATTTTGCTAAATATTGCTGTTTACAAGTATGTGTCTTTACCACCTATTAACTTTAGTTTGTCAAAATGAGGTGCCCTTTCCGGCTTAATAAGTCCTCTATATGGTTTAGCAGCTTCCACACATTTTTTCGTAGCATAAATTAGCAGAACAACTTATTTAGTAGTACATTAATCATGTAATCCATGCTGTTGTTTACATCTGAGTATCGCCAAAATGGCCACACATCCGGGTAACTGACCAATCCATGATGTAATTGCAAACCCTCCATATTGTAAAGTGTCAACATGTAAGGTTTGGGGAAAAAGACAGTAATCATGACACCATGAGTTTGTGACCATTCATGCAGTAACACTTCACAGCACTGCTGTGTTTCCAGTCAGTAGGTGTCTTGAGGTCCAAAAGTACTATTGAAGATCTTGATAATTTCCCTCCCGTATGTGCATCATCTGATCACAGGTCCGTCTTCATCTTGACAGAGAGAATCTGACAGATCCAGTGAGTCGGACCAGAACAGAAAACCTACAGAGACTCAACGACACGGAGACAGGCCTCCAGAGACACTCAGAACCGAGACCAGGAGAAGCTGAGGAAGATGAAAACTAGGACAGACTGAGGAGGAAGAGGTGCTGCTGTCATACCGGGAGGCCACAGCTGGAGAAACAAAGAGAGAGAGGATGAGGATGGATGACTGATGATACGGGTAAGTTGTGAAGAAAAAACAGATATGATTCTAATGTGTAAAAGAAAGAAGAAATGGGCGTGCATAGACTTATAATAGATTTCAGGTAGTGTGTTTGCACGTTAGTGTGTTTACGCATTACGATTTTGAACAGGTAAATTCTTCCTGTTTATCCAACTTTTCATGGAAACATGGAAGTCCAGTCTGCCTCATGACGGAAAGATGCTTTACATTTCTGGTCTCTGGCATTTCTAATCTAGTACATCTTAAGATTTAGTTATATTGAAAAAGCTTCAGTTTAATTAAGTCAATCTTTTTTTACCCATGTCTAACAAGCAGCTCAGAGGCACCTAGTATTTTTAGCCTAGCTAGAAACTGCACTGAAAATAAACTCTACTGTAAATGCACTGGAAAAAATTATTGTAATTTTAACGGTAAAAGGCACTAAAAATGCGAGAGTAAAAACATATTATTTGGTTAACGGTAAGTTCATTCACTATGTACAGTGAAAAAACTGTAATGGACATTTTATGTAAGTTTACAGTAAAATACAGTTTTTAGAAGTGAAAAGGACATATAATTTACTGTGAAAAAAATGCAAATTGACATTCCCAGAATTTCATGTTTTACATTTCACATTTTATGTTTTTCCGTTGAAATAACTGTTTCTTCTTATTTATTTATTTGATCAGTTATGTTCATTAGGGTTTTATGTTACACTAAATGTAATTTAAGGTAAAACCCTAAAAACTAAAATGTTGCTACAGCATTTTTATTCTGGCAACCACAGCTGCCAGTTTTTTTACAGTAAATTTGACAGATTTTTGTTTCAGTGTACAGTTGTAAATAAAGCAAAGATTTCCGGAGTATATGTTTTAAAAAATGACAATTTCAGTACTTTTGTTTTAAAATTGAGTTCCAGTTATTTTTTAATTATTTATTTTCTACTTCTAAATGTATTTTGTTGATTCCATTGTTACTTGCCTCTACATTTTCACATATTTCAGTAATCATCATAAACTAGACATCTTTTAAAAGCTCAAACACTCAAAATTTGTCTGAAAATCATTTTCAAAGTGGACTTTGCTTTAACTTTTAGCAAGCTTCTCCCCCTAGTGGGCCGTATCATGTTTAAAATTTTACTACATTTTCAGCACTATTTTATAATTTGTAACTATTTTACTAAATAAAATCTTAAAACTCACAAGAACCAACATTTTTGTGATGTCAACTTCAAATTTTGAACACAACTTTGATTTTAAAATCTAAATTATTTTGTATTATACATTTACAGCAATCCTATTTATTTTCTAATGCTTTCAATTCCGCAATCTAAGTGTCTTTCATAGGTCTGAATTTGAGCATTCTTCATTTACAACCATTTAAATTCAGATTTAAGTGCATTTTCACATCAGTGCTTAAAGATGAGACTGACCGTAAAATCCTACACCACTTTTTTACAGTGTAAGTTGCATAAGTGATCATAAACATATAATTGAGCTCACCAATAGACCAAAACTAAACCAATGGACCAGAACTGCATCTATCCTGCTACATTCATTCAGTGTGTTTTGGCTTCCTAAACTTAGATGCGAACATCATGTCCTGCACTCACCCACACACGCTCGGCCATCTCTGCTGGGCTTGTAGCCCTCAACACATCTCTTCTTAGAGCTGCACTTATAGTGTCCGTATGTGTTAGTGCACACCGGACGAGTGTGAGGACACACAGCCGGCAGACGCCTGCACTCGTTTATATCTGAACAGGATGAAGGGAATGAAGACAGAATCACACTCCCACTCACCATTGCTTTATTAGTATTGCACACGATTCCAATTTTAGGTTAACAAGTTCTAAAAAACAAGAAAACAAGTGTATTTGATGTAAACCGTTTCAGATGTAGACTATCATTTTCCCCTTAAAAAGCGATGAGTAACAGTACAAGGTTTTAATAGCACAACATTAAAGTAAAAGGCTGAAGATTTGGCATCTGTTGAGTTTGTTGAATAAAATGTGGTTCAGTGTCAGACATCTGACAGCACAGCTCTCATTTAATGAGATGATGACACACTCAATGTCCAGCTGAAAATACTCAGGATCTTGCTGTTTGAAGGACAAGAGGGAGAAAACAAATATGTCATTGTGTGACAATTATTCAGATGAGTTAAATAAGTGTGTTCTCTAAAAAGACATTAGATCAACATTTGCATTATATTACAAATCTTTTCTTTCTGCAAATTTGAAAATTATTAATCAATTTGAGCTATAAAACTAATATGCAAAGCAGGGTCCAAAATTAAGTTTTTGTCATTGGGAAAATGCACTGAGCATAAATGTTTCTTAGTCATGGATTGTATTTTGCACTTTTCTATTTTAAAAAAAACACAGCAGCGGCTATTTACACTAAGTGCAAATAGTGATAAATTCCATTTACACTGTTAAAATAGCAGGACTTTCTAATATTTATAATACTTATTGCAAATAGGTGCAATTATCTGCACCTCGGCACTGTAGTACTTTAAAACAGCTTGCAGTAATTATGTACGAGTGTAAATTATAGTTTTAATTAAATGTATTAAATGGTACTGCCTTATTGGGATAATAAGCCCTTCCTACACATACCCTACACGATAGTTTATATATTTACTTTTCAATTACATTCTTCATTTTTATTGAAAATAAATGCCCTTCTGATTTGAGATGAGATTTGAAAAGGGAGAAAAAAAGTTCGCCAGAAGGGAGATTTGAACCCGGATTGGTCGCGTTGAAAAGACTGAAACACGTGTTTTATTCTCTGCGCCACTGAAGCTGACAATTAATAGACATCTTTTGTAGTGTTGACTATCCCAGTCACACAGTGGTGGGTGAAGTTGTGGTAATAAGTAAATAGCCTCTGCCAACAAGACATGCTATTTGCATTTTTTGACATTTTAAAACCATGTTTAAATCCTAATGTATTCGTTGTTTTGCAGAAATGCATGTTTTTACTTCAATTTGAAACAACAGTTAACTGAGCATGTAATTCGCAGATTATTTGAAGTTGATAGTGTGCGTCTTACCAACGCAGCGGCCGTTGGAGTTGACTGTGAATCCATCTCCACACTGCAAAGTATCGATACAAAGACATACTTCAGTATTCACAATATTTTATTGAAGCAACGACCATCAGATAGTAATACGTTTGTCCTTCGTTATCAAATATCTGTTCCTAATCTCCATACCTGGCTGTGTAAGGTGTGCATTGACTCCTCCTCCTCATTTGCATGCATCCATACCTGTGCGTCAGACGTGAGCGCTGTCTCCTCCCCCTCATTAGGATATGCGACCTCAATGACTGTATTCATATCAGCGGACTCGAGCGGCCGAACGCTGGAGCGCCCATCCGGCCAAAAGACTTCAATGCTGGTGGCCTCATCAGTTCCTAAGAGCCAATGAAAATAGACTCTTAATCTCGTATGCTGATGAGTCTCTTCTCCTCAGCAAGACTGCATTTATTTGATTAAAAATGCAGTAAAAACTGTTATATTGTGAAATATTATTAAAATTTGAAATAAGTGTTTTTTATTTGAATATAGTTTAAAATGTAATTTATTCCTGTAATCAATTTTCAGCATCATTTTTCCAGTCGTCAGTGTCACACAATCCTTTAGAAATCATTCTGATATGCTGATATGCTGCTCAAAGAGCATTTGTGCAGTCAAAGTAACATCATGAATGTCTGTACTGTTATTTTCGATCAATTTAATGCATTCTTGCTGAATAAGAAGTATTCATTTCTTTCAAATAAAATCTTGTTAAATCTTTTCACCTAACCCAAAGTGAGCCACGGGCTCCATCTCGCACAGATAGCCTGATCCTCCATCAATGATGCGAGTGTGTGCGCCACTGTGCTTTGTGTACATCACCACTTTTGCTCCACGAGCGAATGCCCCGAATCGTGTGCGCGGCACCACACGCAGCCACTTATTAGAGGAGCCCTGCAAAAATGAGAAGAAAACATGCTGAGATGCTCATTGAGAATGATTATTTACTCTGAATTGAATATGTAAATGTACGCAGTATATTAACAAGGAAGTCCAAAGTCTAAAGTCAGATTTTTACATTGCAAATAAATTTTCTGACATACCTGGTTGACCTTAAACACAGAGATGGGCTGTGAGGCGCTCTCACCGTGAGCCACCAACAGATCCAGCAAACCGTCACCGTCAAAGTCTGTTACTGTGGCGCCTGTTACCCAACCAAAACAGCCCGTTGTAATGCTCTCAGTTGTTAAAGAAAGAAATCAGGTTGTTTATTTACACAGGAAGTGGGTCTGGTCATGTGATCTCACCTGTGCCCCTCCCCTGAGGTTCAGAGGCATCTCCCACATCCAGCTCTGAGATGTCAGGATCAGAATTCTGCGTCCTGGACACCCTAAACAACCACAACCCAGTGGAATTACTGTATGTGTAATAATATTTATTTATTAATAGCTTTTTCTAGATTAAATTTTATGTCTTTCTCCATTTTTATTAGTTTAAGTATTTATGAGTCAAAAACGCTAAAATGTCCACATAAAAAAATATATATATATATACAAAAATGATTTTATGTCTGTAGAAGCACATTAATGCCAGTAAAGTGTCTACTTTTAGAATTCAAATAAGTTTTTGGTGAATAAAATGTCAAAGTTTGGTTGAAATAATGTTACACTGTCATTGAGTGTAACAGAATTTTTTTGTAAAAATTCAAATAACATGCTTATTCTGATTAGTACATATTAAAATATATAAAAGAATAAGGGAGCATATTACATTTTGTGTTTTAAATGAGTAAAAATTTAATTTCAGCTTACTGTAAATATACCTTACAAGTCTTGACATTTTAGTGTCTGTCTTCTGTAAATGAGGGGAAATGTATGATATTTGTTTTTGCTCAGAAAAAAAAATGCAATTAAATTAAACCGAAAACTTTTTAATTTTTGTTTTGGATAATCAACAAAAAAAAAAATGTAAAGCAGTATTAGACTTATTGTTTTTTATGCTTAAACCCTTTTTTGTCTTTGATCCTTATATTTAAATCTTTTATATTC
The DNA here is from genome assembly GCF_049309525.1 of Garra rufa. Classification (NCBI taxonomy): domain Eukaryota; kingdom Metazoa; phylum Chordata; class Actinopteri; order Cypriniformes; family Cyprinidae; genus Garra; species Garra rufa. The sequence goes on along the minus strand of NC_133366.1, from coordinate 7,654,860 downwards.
AGTTTTAGTAACTAATTTCTAATTTTAGTAATTTAGTAACTTATTTCTTTTTGTAAGTTACATTTATCTAATATTTATATAACATGTCATATATAATATAGTAATAAATGTCACAGTTTACTTTATTTTGCTATCCTCACATACATAAATTAACTATAGTGTCCTGCACCCACTAGTAGTTTAACTATAGTGTGCTGCAACCACTATCTAAATTTAAACGTATTAACAATAACAATGCTACTATATATATATATATATATATATATATATATATATATATATATATATATATAATCAGTGAACATCAAATAATGTTGATGTACCTGAAGATTCTGTTGGGGGCATTTCCTTGGTAAGCGATGTTATTAAAGAAGACTTCAAGCTGAAGATCGTTGTTAAAGTCAGCAGCGATGACGGTACGGATGGGTGACGGAGTGGCGAAGGCCTGTGTGGCAACGTTCTAGAACAGCACAACAGACTGATTCATTATTACAGATCACAAATGTATGTAGACCCCTATTTTTAAAATATATTGTACAAAATGTACGAAAAACGGGCCCTAAAAACGTTACATAATTTATATACTGAATAAATATTTTGTAACATATTTTAGCAAATGTATACTTTTGTGCCAGTTTTGTGTATTTTGAAATATGTTTGAAACCATTAATATTAAATTATTATACATACAATTGAGGTCAAAAGTTTACATACACCTTGCAGAATCTGCTAAATGTTAATTATTTTTAAAAAATATGAGGGAACATACAAAATGCATGTTATTTTTTTATTTGGTACTGACCTGAATAAGTTATAATAAGACTGTATGATTTTGAGATCCATCTTTTCACACTGAGGACAACTGAGGGACTCATATGCAACTATTACAAGAAGTTTCAAACACTCACTGATGCTCCAGAAAGAAAAAACATGCATTAAGAGCCGGAGGTGAAAACTTTTGAACAGAATGGAGTTTTTTTTTATTTTGCCTAAATATCATATTTTTTTTATTTTAGTAATGTTCTTCAGAGGAATACAGAAGATACTTCAAAAGACAAAATAAGTTAAATTTACCCTGATCTGATCCCCCTGATTCTTAATGCATGTTGTTTGAACCTTCTGTAATAGTTGCATATGAGTCCCTCAGTTGTCCTCAGTGTGAAAAGATGGATCTCAAAATCATAGTCATTGCTGGAAAGGGTTCAAATACAACAAAGAATTTGTGGGACCTGAAGGAATTTTCTGAAGAACAGCGGGCAGTTTAACTGTTCAGGACAAACAAGGGACTCATGAACAACTATCACTAAACAGAAAGACACGGTTGTGAATCATTCAGGTAACAACACAAATTTAAGAATCAAGCGTATCTAAACTTTTGACCACAACTATAAGATTTTTTTTGTAGATTGTCTTACTGCACTAACGACTTTTTTATATATTCTACCTGTAAAACCAAACTAAAATACTCATTAATAAAAGTCTGTTTTCCTCAGACTCCAACCTTGAATCTCTGCTGGCCGTCCTGCAGGTACAGGCGGTGAGGGCCGTTCCAGTTGCCGTAAACAATGTCTGTCTTCCCATCACCGTTGAAGTCGGCCAGCGCCACACCTCTCCCGTGCTGATATCTGTCTTCAACTCCTGTCATCAAACCATAAAACATAAGACTGAGGAAGAATTACAAATCAATTCTATAAACACAAACTCGGGTTTCTGACCTGCTACGCCGGCCACATCTGTGAAGGTTCCATCACCGTTGTTCTTGAACAGGAAGTTGGGTCCATTTTCATTGTCGCAAAAAATGTCAGAGCTTGTGGCACTGAGAATTGGACCGACAACTACACCACGACCGCCTTATAAAATAACATTAACACTTTAATAACATTAATATTCCAACAAGTTTTAAAACGTTACGCAAATGTTAAAAGATTTGGGTTTTTAGAAAGCAAGGATGCATTTAATTGATCAAAAGTGACAGTAAAGACAAATAATATGAAATACTTATGAAAGTATTAAAGGGGTCATCGGATGCAAAACTAACTTACATGTTGTTTGAACATTAATGTGTGTTTGCAATTTGTGTACACAACCACCCAAGAATGTCTCAGATTGAGCGATTGAGGTGTTCTGTTGTTGGATGTAATAATGAACACAGCATTAGTCATTTACTCCCGACATCTGAGCCGCTGAAGACGCAGAGGATAACGTTACTTTCGTTTTTAAAAAGGAAAGCACCGATCCCGATCTACATATGCGTCTATGTTCGTGTGAATCATCCGTGATGCAGCTTCACCCACAGCAGAACTGAGTAGAAGGGTTTTTTATGCATCTTTGCAAATGGCCCTTCTTAATAATGTGCTTGCTAAACACGGCTAAAGTAAACATTACAGCTCCTAATCCCAGGCAGAGAGGGGCGGGGCAAGCAGAGCTCATTTGCATTTAAAGGGACCATGCAATAAAATGAGTTGATTTTTTGCAGAGCTGATTTTGACAAGGTAAAAGTTTTTTTTTACACTACTATTGAGAATTTTTAACCAAAGTATATTATAGACTTTTCATTAAGACCCTAAAGAATCATGAACTTGTGGAAAATGGGCATCCGATGACCCCTTGAAGAACTGTTCAGAAAAATCTGAAATGTCTTGAGCATCAAATAACCAATTAAAATGATTTCTGAAGGATCATGCTATACTGAAGACTAGAGTAATGATGCTGAAAATTCAGCTTTGCATCACAGGAATAAATCACATTTTAAGATATAATTATTAGAAAACAGTTACTTTAAATTCTAATAATATTTTAGAATTTTTACCGTACTTTTGAACAAATAAATACAGCCTTGGCAAGTTTCAAAAACCTTAGCAAATCTTACCAGCATCAAACTTTTGAACGTTTTACATCTATAAACATGACTTTTGGTCTATCTGACCTGTGTACTTATTAACATTGACTTGTGCCGCTACATCAGACAGAGCAATAACGCCTTTCTCGACATCACTGGCTGCTTCATCCATCTCTATGAGAGCATGAGGCCCCACGTTACCGCTGGCGTAGTTTGCCACATAAATCGAGTATCGACCTGTTCCCTGCAGCAGAACAAATTCATTCAAACATGAAACAAATAATATTTACTCAATAACTATTAAAACTGAATAATTTAATTACCTTTCTGTCAACACAAGCTACGGAGCGTCCTGCCATGTGATTGGCCACTCCTCTGCGCACGTTAATGTCATCGCTGAGCAGATCCTCAAAGCGTCCGTTACGGAACTTGAACAGTTTGTCAGCGTAAGTCGCCCGACCTTCAGAGAGATAGTTTGGTTTAAGGCTGGTATACAATACATGACTTTTAAAATCGGAACAGATTTTTCAAACAATAGGCATCATACATTTACCGACTTTGTAAACAGTGACAGAGGAAAACTGGCCATCATACACTACAAGACTGAGGATAATACACTAGCAGACATTGAAGTCATTCCGATTACAACAAACTCATGCGCCTTGTTGCTAGGAGACGCATAACAAATGAAAACAAAATGCGTTCTAAAATCGTCTGAAAATATCAAGCGTGTGATATTCTCCGACTGGATGGAATCAAAGTCTGAAGCTAAAAAATCGGAGTCTGTGACCATCATACACTACGCGATTTTCTATGGAATCTGTCAACACAAACCTGCAGACTCGCTCTGTCTTTCAGCAACTAGCCTCAGCTTCTCCAGACTGTAAATCGGTGGAAAATTCGGGGCAAAAATCGTGTAGTGTATTCCAGGCTTTAGTAAGCGTTCACTTAGTTTTGTAGGTCTGTTTATCACGGGTTCTTCTGCGAAGCTTACCTGAGAAGGCGTTGTTGGTGTTGAGGAAGTAGATCTCCTCTCTGCCGTCTCCGTCCACATCGCAGGCCGACAGTCCGATGGCGTTCCCCTGCGGGTCTCTCAGCGCGTAGTACGGAGAACTAGAGTCGTCCACCGCAATGTTCACTAGCTTGTTTTGGGTTCGGTCATACTTCAGAACCAGGTTTGGGCCGTTATACCTGACAACAGACAAACAGCAAAGGTTTAATGGGTGACAATTATAGGTTATATTACCTTAAAAGGCGAGACACTGCAGGTGAATAGGGTAAAAAAAACTAATAGTTATGACCTTACGTACCCAGTTGATTGATTACATTGACAATTGCAACCTTTTTTATATAGCAAATTTTCTAAAAAGTTAGGTTTAAATATGCAAATGAGGCATTATTTCATGAAAAATTTGCAAATTTGCATACATTTCTAGTACACAAATCTTAACACTGGATGAAGTCAGTTTCAGTACTCTTCTTTAATTTTTTTGTTACATGTTAGAGTCAAATGTTTTTACGGAGGAGATTTTGGGTATCTCATTTTGTCACTCCATAATTCAGAAAAAACTTGTATATAAAAACAAGCAAATTGTATATCTACAAATCCCTGTGTAAAAACCTTCAGGATAGACAGGAATACAAATGTAAAGTTTGGTGTGTGCAAGTGCTACTGAAGTGGAGATTTATGGCTCAGTCTAGGAGAAAAAAACTCATTTTGAGAAAACAGCCTTTAAAAATATGGATCGTAATTGAAATCTGTTGACACAAATAGATCAAGTGCAATAAAAGAAACACTTAACAGTGTCTTTTGGGTGTTTTCTTTCCACTAGTCTGAAGAAACACTAAAATTCAACCCCAAATCTCGAACTTGACAGGTGTCTCCCCTTAAAGAAAAATATAATACCCTTTTTGTTTCCCTGTTGAATTTTCTTTTCTGTCCACTTTATTTTTCCTGTTTGAGCGGATTTGCCATTTGTACATTTTATGGGTTTGGCTTTCAGTCTCATCTGCATCCAGCTATTTTTAGCTGTACAAAACAGCTTGTTTTGCTGCTTTATATTGCAAATTGGTGTGTCTTACCATATTATTTTAATGTATTATCTTAATTATGAGCACACCGGTTTTACAGTTTACTGCACGTTGTTATTCTTCTCGTTATTTCCCTATAGCGGATAATGAATTGGAAGTCTAGCCCACTTACTTCCGCGTTGAAGAATAAGGTGGATATATATAGTCATTATTTTGTCATTTTTAACAAATTGCTATTTAGCTATCACTACAAGCAATAAACATTACAAATTTTGCCTTTAATTCTTAAATATTCAAACCCTCAACTTATTCAAAGAACAAATATTCAACCTTTATTTTGCTTATTTTATTTTACGCTTAATACTTAATACAAAATAAAATAAAAATACAGAAAAAACAGTAATATTGTGAAATAGTATTGCAATTCAAAATAGTGGTTTACTATTTGAATATACTTTAAAATAGAATTTATTCTTGTGATCAAAGCTACATTTTCAGTATCATTACTCCAGTCTTTAGTGTCACATGATCCCTTAGAAATCATTCTAATGTGCTGATTATTATCAATGTTAAAAACAGTTGTGCTGTTTAATATTTTTAATATTAAAAATAAAATTTTGAAACTGTGATACTTTTTCCAGGATTCTTTGATGAATAAAACCTTAAAAAGAACAGCATTTATTTAAAAATATAAATCTGACAATATACACTACTGTTTGAAAGTTTTGGCACAGTAAATTATTTTCTTTCTTTCTTTTTTTTTTGAAAATGTTTCATTCAGCAAGGATGTGTTAAATTGATAAAAAGTAATAGTAAAGAAGTATATTGTTAGAAAAGATTTCTATTTTGGATAAATGCTGTTTCTTTTAGACCTTTTATTCATCAAAGAATCCTGAAAAAAAGAATCGCATGTTCCAAAAATATTAAGCAGCACAACTGTTTTCAAAATTTACAGTAAATCAGAATATTACCATGATTTCTGAAGGATCATGTGACACTGAAGACTGGAGTAATGATGCTGAAAAGTCAGCTTTGCATCACAGAAGTAAATTATACTTGAAAGTATATTACAATAGAAAACTCTTATTTTAAATTGCAATAATATTTCATAATTATTTTTGATCAGAGGCTTTAAAAAAAAAAAAAAAAAAATTAAAGATCCCAAACTTTTGAACGGCAGTGTATATTATAAATAATATAAAAAATGTTTTATATTATTTATATATAAAATAATAAGTGTAGCTTTCATACAGTCACACTTTTCATATATAATTCATTTAATAATCACTGAGAAAACAGGTTATGCTGGAGTTTATTTACCCAGCAACCACCACCTCCAGATCCCCGTCTCCATCCACGTCCGTCACCGCCATCCCATAATTCCTCTGGGTGGGGTTGTGAAGAGCATCAGGAGGCAGAACCGTATCCGTGGTGACGGTGAACATGGGCTGAGCTTGAGAGAGAGCTGACAGAGCCAAACTGAGAAGACACGCCCACCACATCCTCATCTCCACCTGTCAATCAAACAGCATTTATCAGAAAGCAAAAACACAGCAGTATTCATCCTTAGAATTTACAACCATGCAATTAAATGCAATAGGTGCATGTCAAAAGCACTTGTGACATTGCTTACACAGCATATGGATATGAAAACATAAGATATGAGAGAAAGAAAATGTGGCAAGGGTGCAAAACAATAAATATGTTGTTTTGCATTAAAGAAAACAAACGAAAGAGATTTCAGAGCAGAACTAAGCAAACCAGAGAGACATGACAGGACAGAAATGGTAATGCATTTGTAAATCACCATCACCTCAAATATAGAGAACAGTTATTTTAGCTTTGCAAGTAAATAGTAATGTTGATAATAATAATGCTGATTATAGTGGATACTCACGCTCTCAGAGTTTCCAATACGTGTCTCGACTCTAAAGCTTGGAAAATCATGTGTGATTTCTGTTTATATGGTGTAGATTCGCTCCTTACACAACTTCAATGCACCCGCCTTACACAAGCGCTTGTGTAAGCAACTGTCCAATCACAGTCGAGTATTTTAAATACTTGGGCGGTTCGACCAATCACAGGCCCGCTAGAGAAAAGAGGGCGTCAACAACGCGCAGTTCTTCATTCAGATATGCTACGCCCATAACAAACTCAAATACTTGTTTTACTTTATTCAATAAACGTAAAATAGTTTTATCGACTAAAAATAATTAGGGTTATAAATAATTGTAATGATTATTGTGAATAAAGTACCAATAAAGTATTATACTTGATTTGCAGTGACTTCAATCATTAAGGTACTTTTTTGGCAATTATTAAATTATAAAATGTATAATATTGCGTCGTTTTGGACAGCTGTCGATGTCAGCTTCGTTTCTAAAGTTAAACAACTCTTTTGTAAGTCGCTTTGGGTGAAAGCATCTGCTAAATGTCTAAATGTAAATGTAATGCAATTATGTACATACTAATACAAATATATACATCTCACGACAGTAATAGAATAAATGGGGAAAGGGTATACAGAGAGAGAAAAATTTAACTACAACTTTAAAAAAAAATTTATTGCAAGACAAAAAGGAAAACGACAATAAACAGCACTGCATAGAAATACAATAACAAAAAAGGAAAGAAAACTGAACTACAACTCCCATAATAGACTTTCCGATCATGACGTCATGACATCCGTACGTCTCCAAACATCCGGTCATGGTTTCAACGATTCGGCGAACTGAAAAATACTGATGTAAGTAGAAGGAAATTCCGAATAATAACATGTACAATTGTTATTTTTTCATATTGTAACATACTATCTAAAAGATGTTGACGTTACTGTCCGTATTTAGTAGTTGTTTTGAAAAGCTAATGCGGGTTTCTAAATGGTGTTGCGGTCGGTAAATGTCTACTTATTTATTTTTAAAATCTGTAGGTAAAACATTAAACAGTAATGTGCTACAGTGTTGTCATTTGGATTGATTTTGATCTTGGAAATTCACATTATTTTGCTTTGGTCATCCAACTTCATCTAAAAATGTCAGTTTGAAGCAATGAAAATCACAACTTACATTATTTATTGTCTATTCAACACATTGGAAATGAAAGATTACGTTTTTAGTTTTAGATTTTACACATGCAGGTATTTTACATTACGTAGACTTGTGGTATGTTATTATAAAAACAGCTTTAGTCCTCCTTGAACTCATTGACACACTTTCTTTACACAGATCCCTATGGAGACCGAAGCAGCTCATCCAGCAGAGGGGCCCAAAACAGCTGCTCCGCCCCGAACAAAAAAGCCCACCATGGAAATCTACGTGCCCAAAAAACGGCAGGCTGAGAAAGTGGAGAAACCTCAGGCCGGCGGTGACAAGAAATCCAGACCCAGGCCCCGGTACGCCGACAAACCGCGCAAGAACAAGAAGGATAAAGCCAAAGCGACAGAGATCCCGAACGGAGAGGTAAAACAGGATGACGGGGGGCGGGAGGAGGGAGATAAAGAAAACCTAAACATGCACACAGAAAAAGAGGAAGATTCTAGAGACGATACGGGCAATGTATCCAGAACTATGAACGCACCAGAGGACACGGGTAGTGCACTAGAACATGATGGGGTGCCAAAAGAGGAGGAGGAGGATGATGAAGGGGAAAACTGGGATTCTTTGTTTAATGATGATGGGGACTGTCTTGACCCACATTTAATGGAAGAGGTAAGAGTTACAAAAAGTTACTTTAACTGGTTTTTAAGTGACTTGTCCTCTTTAAAGTGATAGTTCACCCAAAAAAGAAAATTTTGTCATTAATTACTTGTGTTCATCTTTGGAACATAAAATTCAAATATTTTTGAGCTTTGAGCTTTCTGACTCTGCATAGACAGCAATGCAACTGACATGTTCAAGGCCCAGAAAGTTAGTAAGAACATTGGTAAAATTGTTATTTTAATGTCTTTACTTCCTTTCTGGGCCTTGAATGCTGATGTTCAGATAGGCAGATTCAGAAAGCTCTTGGATTTCATCAAAAATATCTTAATTTGTGTTCCAGAGAGGAACACGAGGGTGAGAAATTATTGACAGAATTTAAATTTTTGGGTGAACTAACCCTTTAAAGGATTAGTTCACTTCCAGAACAAAAATTTCCAATAATGCACTCACGCCGTTGTCATCCATGATGTTTACGCCTTTCTTTCTTCAGTCGTAAAGACATGTTTCTTTAAGGAAAACATTTCAGGAATTTTCTCCAATATCGTGCCCATGTGTTTGAACCAGTGTTAATTTTGACAGCATTCTTCGATTTAGTCACAGTCTTTTGACAAAAATGCAGTTTAGTTTTGGTCATATTTTAGTCATCTGAATCTTCAGTAGATTTAGTCTGCTAAAATCTAATGGGTTTAGTTACAGTGCAATGCATTTATTAAGCATTTCTCTAAAGTGACCAAACTTATTGTATAGGTTTGGTATTAAGGTTTTATAATGATAGACAGATTTAACTGCTGTGACACACAACTTGCCTTATTTTAAAATAAAATGAAACCACTTTTCATAAAAAAACAAGAACATAGTTCTCTTTTCAATGAAATACCAGTTATAAAGGTTGATTATGCATTCTTTATAACAATTTGTTTACAACTTTATTTATTCTTTCAAGCAGACATATGGATATAAATACATTTAGATTAATCTTTATCAGGCCTACTAATGTAGTGATTTTTCTCTTTTGTTGCTTGATTAACATCAGTGGCACAGACAATTGCAACTAAATTTGGCTGCTGCCCCTTTAAAACCGAGTGCATGAATGCAATGTACTGATACAAGCCTGTTTTTCTCCCAACTGTTTCCTTTCACCTTAGACTAAATGGAGTGTGTTAACTTGTAATACTCCACATTTTTGAACGTTTATGTGCAGTAAATGTACGCCAGTACATCGGATAGATCAATTACAGTACAAATGTAGGCGTCTAACCTCCTAAACCATGCAGAAGACTCGTTCAAGTGAATCTCTTCCTAAATCATCCTGCCCTAACAGTTTTGTCTCGTTTTTATTTGTTGATGAAAATCTCAGTAGATTTTCTCATAGTTTTTGTCATTCAAAACGAGTTTTTGTTTCGTTATCGTTTAGTTTTTTTATGACTAAAATTATTCGCCAACGAAAATAACACTGGTTCGAATTTACAAAATGCAGTTTTAATGCAGCTTCAGGGGCTCTAAGCGATCTCAGCTGAGAAAGAAGGGTCTTATCCAGCGAACCGGTCGGTGCTTTTCTAAAAAAAAAAATACGATTAATACACTTTTTAACCTGAAATGCTTGTCTCGTCTAGCTCTGCGGTGCGCATGGGTACTCAGTGTACTCAGGTTCAATACAGTAAGGTTATGTCCAAAAAAATCATCTCATTTTCTCTTTCAACTTCACTTTGTTAACACTGGGTCGGTACTTCTGCTGTGATTTTTTGCTAGATAAGACCCTTATTCCATGCCTGGGATCGTTTAGAGCCCTTTGAAGGTGCATTGAAACTGCATTTTGGAAGTTTGAACTCAGGGGCACCATTGAAGTCCTCAAAAAACGACTGAAGAAAGAAAGACATGAACATCTTAGATGACAAAGGAGTATATTATCTGTAAATCTTTGTTCTGGAAGTGAACTTTAAGGATGACATAATGAACTGAGATGCATTAGCCAGGGTTTGTGCTCAGGTTTTAGTTCTCTTCCTGTTTCAGATGTCTCTTAACGAGGGCAGCAAGAAGTCGTCTATACAGGATCCACGCTTCGACTACTATAATTGGACGCCGGAAATGGAAGAGGATGTGGAGCTTCGGGACGATGAGCTATCACACATCATCGAGATTTACGAATTCCCGTCTGAGTTCAAGACAGAGGACTTGATCAGAACCTTCAGCTCGTTCCAGTGCGTCTACAGCTTCCCAAATGGGGGTTGATGAAAAGCTAATAAGTGATTAAATCAAACCAAATAAGGGTTGAAATAGTGGCGTGTCTTAGCAAATCAAAGGTTGCGATTAAATTAAAGGGACTGTTTACTCAAAAATGAAAGTTTGATGAAAATTTACTTTCCAAGTTGATTAGGAGTTTTTTTTTTTTTTCTTCATCGGAACACATTTCGAAAAATTTAGCATTACATCACGTGCTCACCAGTGGGAAAAAAGCTGTATTTGTCAGAAACAAACCAATTATTAATGTGTTTTAACTTGCAACCATTGCTTCCAGCTCATATAGTACACTATTCAATAATATTTGCTTTTTTAATGTTTTTTTTTTTTTTTTGAGAAAGCCAACAGAAAAAAATGGTAGTATATATATATTTATATAATATATACAGTAGTCAACATTTAAAGTGGATCAAAACCTTTCACCAAAATTGTCTTAACTTTTGACTGATAGTGTATAAATAAAATCTGACCTGTTTACATACATCTTATGTAACTAAGAACTGACATCTGAAAACTGTAAAAATGCTATGTTAAATTATTGAAATAATCATATGTGTGTTTTCAGGCAGAAAGGGTTTGACATCAAGTGGATTGACGACACGCATGCCCTCGGTTTGTTCTCCAGTCCAATCGCAGGTCAGTGTTTTCCAGATGTTGTAATGGCTGTATGATGCCTATAAGATCTCTGGAATCAATTGCTGGTTGACCTGGAGAAAAATAGCGTGATGTTTTAACTTAAGTGATGTGTTTGAGGACCTGAAATTGTCTCAGCTCTGTGAAAAAGAAAACGAAGAGTTTGAAGAGTAGAAATGTCTATTTTTAAGATGTTTACATCAACCAAAATGAGAAACCTGGTCCTTTTCTTGTACATACCTGTGTGTTTGTGTAGCTCGTGATGCTCTGAGGATGAAGAACCCCATGATTAAGGTCAGGCCTCTCTCCAAATCATCAAACACCATTAAAGCCAAAGCGCGCAGCTGCTCTGGTATGTCTTGTCTCTCTTAAATACTCATGTTTTATCTATTTTAAGGCTGTTTTGTGCATCCATCACAAATTAATTCTGAAATCCAGGCTTATTATAGCATGATGCTGAAACCCTATTGTAATTGTTAGAATGGCCAAAGATCAGCAATCTACATTTAAAACTGTTTGGGCAGACCAATCCGTAAGTTGCACAGACTTGAAACTTGGAGGGATGGTAGTACTCACACCGTCTACAATGTCACCAATGCTCACCCCAATTGGCCTGACGAGGGCGCTACAGAGATCAAAAGTATGAAATTGCTTTTAACTCCTAAATGGTTCGTTGCAAGCTAAAGTAAAATTTTCAGGTATTTAGTTTTTTTTGAAAAAAGTATTATTGTGAACTAGTCCTAGGTTTTTTACCCAATCAGAAACCAGCGTAGGAAGATTCTCTGGAGAGTGATCAAAAACTGTTGAACTTTAGACTTTTCATCGCAAAGGGACTCCAAAACGTTTGACTAAAACGTCTATAACTTTTGAATGTAATAAGATTTCTTTGCCAGACTCAGAATATGTGTGTAAGAGCTGAATCTGAGGTCACATGAAAAATGTTGCGGAGCTTAGCCACTTGGAGGTGCTATAAGAGAGGAAAAAAACTTAACGGCCAAAACTACCCAACCATTTGTCCCATCAAAATTAGTCCAATGTGCCACAAATGTCTATAAGGACATTTGCTTATCTCAAAAAACATGGCTGCCAATGGCTGATGAAGTTTGAGTACCTATTAGACATGGTTAACCGAGGCCGATGAGAAGGAAACTTGGTGGGCAAGTTTGACTCGCGGCCCTAAAGGTCTGTGAGAAATTTTAAAGAAATCGGCCACTGGGGGGCGCTATCTCATTTTTTGAGGGCGATTTTATATAGTGCGTTTTTTTTTTTTTTTTTTTTTTCACATCTGCACAATATTCATATCATATGATGGACCTCTTCATTCCGAACAACTTTGACCCTTTAGGAATCTATAACGGGGTCGTTTAGGAAACGGGCCTGTCCAAATAAATTCAAAAGCCTATAAAGCCTAAATGAAACTCAAAACTTATTGAAACCCAGTGAGCACATGCGACAGGTGATTGTAAACAAGCAAAGTTTTAGGGAGATCGGACCACAGCTGGGACTATAACAGTCATAGACATTAATAAACTTCATATTTCTATGGTAAATTACCTGGATTTGGCCAAAAATGTGACCCTGGACCACAAAACCAGTTATAAGGTTAAATTTGACAAAACTGAGATTTATACATCATATGAAAGCTCAATAAATAAGCTTTCTATTGATGTATGGTTTGTTAGGATCGGACAATATTTGGCTGAGATACATCTATTTGAAATCAGAAATCTGAGGATGCAAAAAAATCAAACAGACTGAGAAAATCACCTTTAAAGTTGTCCAAATTAGGTTCTTAACAATGCATATTACAAATCAAAAATTACATTTTGATATGTTTACAGTAGGAATTTTACAAAAAATCTTCATGGAACATGAACTTTACTTAATTTCTTAATGATTATTGGCATAAAAGAAAAATCAAAGATTTTGACCCATGCAGTGTATTTTTGGCTATTGCTACAAACAAACCCCAGCGACTTAAGACTGGTTTTGTGGTCCAGGGTCACATATTTATTTTAAATCAGTGATTTAGGTGGTTACAGGCTTGCTAAAGTATTTGACATTTTTCATCTTTTTTCATGTGTGCCTAAATGCCTTAACTCTTGTGCGACCTTATAGACATTTTTGTCCATTTCAGTTTTGTTTTTTGTTATAAGTGTACCTGTGTTAATGCCAACTGCATACATTTTGGCTCAGGTGTTTCTTTTTAAACACACAAAAAGTACTCACACTCAGGACCTTAAGGACAAAAATGCAATTTTTTAACCCAGGGCCATTTGACTATAAACTGATGCAATATTTGCTAATAGGCATTCATTCTATCGGCAAGGCTTCAAATTTTAAATTTTTACCATTTTTTTTTCTAGATTGCGCCATTTTTTCAAATTTGGCATATACATTTTTTTTTTTAAACTAACACTACATAAAAATATAAATGCCTCAAAATGAATGTTGTTGTTCTTCACTGACACACCCACGAATCTAACAAGCAAAGAAAAAAATTCTGCTCAGCATTTATTAAATGGAAATTTTCATTTTTTTCATAAAAACACACCTGTGGCACTATGCAAATAAACCAGCATTTAAAGGCTTACAATTATGAAAATGAATGAATGTTTGCTATCAATGCATAAAACAGATGCTGGTTAAAAAATCGACATCAGTGAAAGTGGAAAAAATATTAATAAATCATATTTTTATAACAGTTTTTGAACATGGACATTTTTGTCCATTTTGCACCTATGTGTCATTTTTTTTTTTTTTTGGAAACACAAGGGTTAAAGCACTTGATCCCCAGTAATCACTGCTTGCGGCTATATTAAAAAAAAATTTCTCCAAACTTAATTTTCTCTGTGTAGATTATCTGCTGCCGGCTAAAGAGCGTCCTCAGACGAGTGCGGCTCTGGCACGCCGCCTGGTGATTGGTGCTCTGGGCGTGAAGAGTAACCAGACCAGAGAAGAGCGAGAGGCAGAGAGGAACAAACTACGGCAGGCCAAAGGTAACATATTATTCTTAAGCTCTTATATTGCTAGACTGGTATAAACAGGGATTTATTTGATCCGTTTTCTCATCAGAACAAAAGCGTTTGGCTGCAAAGCAGCGTGAAGATGCCTGGGAGGGCAAATGAAGAAACAGGTTTGTTTATGGAGCTATAAGGCATTTTAATTTGATCAACAGTTCAGGTCTGAAGTGGTTTATCTGTAGGTTTGGGGTCTGAAGGAGTAGGACCTCCCGCACGGACTACTGACAAACCAGCACCGACTGAACCAAAGCCACAAGAGCAGGGAAACCAGAGGTTCATCGAAGCAAAGTGTGAGAGCTGCACACTTCAACAGGGATGTTTTGTAATTTTATATCTTTCCTCTTGAGATTCATTCTGAACTGTGAACTCTACCCTGTGCGTTTTGTGATGTTGTCAGTTTTGGAAAGACCTTTTTAATGTATTTTTTGTTAAAGAATGTTGTGCTTTTTGGTGACTAGATCAAAGTAGATCGCACATCAGTGCGATTTCACTTTCAGATTTTTTTTTTTTTCTTGCTTCAGTAAAGAGTACACTAAGAGCTGATAGTATCTTTAATGCCATGTCAACTCGAAATAATAGGCATATAGGAAAAATGCTTTTGCTTTAAAAAAAAGAGGTCAAACATCATGGTAGTACTTGTACTGCCATTAAAATTGCAATTTTTTTTAATTACAGTGACTATTTTGTAAATACTAATTGAGAATTGGAAAAAAAAAATTGAAAATAGGCAATTTGGTAGTCCATCGTGAACATTTTATTTAATGCCAATCAAGTGTTTTGCAAACCATCAGCATGTTCTAACAGAACTTTTTTTTGCATATTCTTTCATTGCTGTTAATATGGTCCTGTAAAGAGTTTATCTCCAAAAGGTTTTGCTGAGGTACTAATTTGACACACGCCATTTCTGCGATGTCGGTGCGCTTGAATTTCCAGCTGTGATCTAAATAAAAGTTAAAACCTTTCTCATGCCTTTAAGGAGAGTTATCATTCACAAAAACACCCCGGTATCATTTTGATACAAGTGTTTTTAAGGACACTCAAAAAAAAATCATGGCCACCATTGGCTGATGAACTTTGAGCACCTATTAGGCCGATTGGAACAAAACTGTTTGCAGCCCTGAAGGTCTGTGAGAAATTTGTAAGAAATCTGCCACTGGGGGTGATATTGCATTTTTCAATGGTGTAAATGATTGTGCATTTTTGCACATGTAGTATTCATATGTGACCCTGGACCACAAAACCAGTCATAAGGTTAAATTTTACAAAACTGAGATGTATACATCATATGAAAGCTCAAATAAGCTTTCTATTGATGTTTGGTTTGTTATGATGGGACAATATTTGGCCGAGATACATCTATTTGAAAATCTGGAGTCTGAGGATGCAAAAAAAATCACATTTAAAGTTGTCCAAATTAAGTTCTTAGCAATGAATATTACTAATCAAAAATTACATTTTGATTGGTTTACAGTAGGAATTTTACAAAAAATCTTCATGGAACATGATCTTTACTTAATGATTTTTGGCATAAAAGAAAAATCTATAATTTTGACCCATACAATGTATTTTTGGCTATTGCCACAAATATACCCCAGCGACTTAAGACTGGTTTTGTGGTCCAGAGTCACATATTATATGACAGAACTCACCATTCTAGACAACTTTGCCTCTAGAACTGCTGTCAAATTAGTTAAAAACTAAAGAATAAAAAGCCTAGGACTAGTTTACTTTTGCAGTTTTTTTTACCTCGATCTGGGGAAGAAAAAAAAACCCCCATTGCAGTACAATTATCAATCTTGTCAATAATTATCAAAAAAATGTTTAAGTTTGCCCTTTGGGAAGCTATAACTGGGTTGTTAAGAAAATGGGCCAGTCCAAATTTACCCAAAGTCCTACAAAGGCTAAAGGAAAACTCAAAACTTCACAAAACCTGGTTAGCTCATGCGACAGGTGATTCTAAACAATCATGCAAAGTTTGAAGGAGCTCAGACCAACAGCTGGTGCTATAACAGTCAAAAACGTTACAAAATATTTCTATGCCAAATTACCTGCATTTGCAATACTACATGCCTTTTTTCCATGTGCTTAAATGCTTTAAAGTGTTGGAACCTCAGTAATCGCTTCCTATTAATTTTTTCTTCACTGGCTTGGCGACAAAACTAGATCCAAAATACCCGAAAAGATTGAGCCTGCAACTGACAGTTTCGGAGTTATAAACAATTTTGTATTTGTGATCACTGTAGCGCCCCCATCAGGCCGATTGGGTCGAGCCTTGGTGAAATTGTTGGCGGTGTGAGTACCACCCCTCCAAGTTTCAAGTCTCTACAACTTATGGTTTGGTCTGTACGATCAGTTTTACATGGAGATCGCTGATCCGTGACCAGCCTAAGAATTACAATAGCGTGAACCTAAATATAACTAGATACTTTATTTTTAGCCTACAAAACTTGTTTTTTGGCTCTTTGTAGTAAAATGTTTGGGCAGCTCTTCTAGTCACCAACCAAAACAACGAGCAACAGTAATGTTAACCATTGCATGTCAAAACACTAGACTATCAACAAAAACACTTTCAGACTGAACAGTGGTCATGTGATCAGATGAGGATTTTGTAATGTTTATTTTGTAGTTTTTAAAAACAAGCAGTAAAAAAAAAGCTTACAATTTATATATTTATAACATCATGACTTCCAATAACTTGGGGTGGGAAAAAACAAAAGAAACCCTCATTTCACAGAGTGAGGAGCAACACATGGGTTGAGTTTCAGTACCTGAACACACTCTCTCACATACGCACACACACACACGAGACACACTCTCAGACAGACTGAAACCCCATTTGATATCACAGGAGAAAAATGAATCACATTAAAAAAAAAAAAAAAAGCTCACTAATGAATAGAAAGAAACAAGTGAACACGTTAAACAGTGGGAATGTTCCAGCTCAAGATCAAATTAAAAAGGACTAAAAGCAAAAAAGCATTAAAAATAAAAAGAGACATGGTTACTCATTGAGTTTGAAACACAGTAGTTATTAACACCTGAAGATTCTCTAAATGGACCTGTTTCTTCAAAAAAAAAAAAAAAATTAATGCAAAAACAGGAAGTGCACGCTCATGTGAGGAAGTTAGCAGAAGAAACATTCCCTTGTGTTTCCTGGTCACGAGTCATACTGCCGCAAGGAAGAGGAGGGACGAAGCGTTTGTGGAGGGGAAGGCAGAGTTTGAGTTCAGTCTATTGGTGTTTGTGGATCCAGGAGGAGAAACAAGAGCGTCTGCGGAAACCGTGCCGTTTCGTAAAGACAGAAATCCGGCTTCAGAGGAGAGAGAGTCACAGAGCTTTTCAGCTGGACATGAGAAAGAAAACTAAACAGGAAGAGCAGAAGTCCTTTTGTCAGAGGAGAGTGAGAGGATGGAGGGAAGGAGCAGGACGGACCAGAGTTCAGCCACAATCACTTCACTGCGCCTGAAGAGAGACAAGAGATCAGACACATCACTGAAGGCATTATTGAAAACTGATTTCAGTTTCGCATTTCTACATGCAAAAACCTTGTTTAACAAAATGCACAAACATTCTACACTCAGAGGATTTTTCCCACTCCTCATTTGTTTAAGTTACTTATTGGTATCAAATGCTTAGTGTTTTTAATAATTTTCAAAAAACTAAATTTTAAAATAGTATGAATTTTACAAATAAAATACACATTTGATAAATAAAAACACCACCAGTCAAAGTTTTTAAATAAGATGTTTTTATGTTTTCTAAAGTCAATTCTGCTCATGAAGCCTGCATTTATTTGACCCAAAGTACAACAAAGACATATTAATTTCCGATCTTTTGAAATTAATTTTTTTTAGCAAGGATGCTTTAAATGTATCAAGTGTTAAAGACATTTATAATGTTACAAAAGAGTTCCATTTCAGATGAATGTTCTTCTGAACTTAAGGAACTTGAAAAAAAAAAAAAAAAGACACTCAACTGTTTTCAACATAAAACATGACAAAATATTTTTACTTTTGACTAGTAAATATTTATTAACAAGTATACTGAATGCTTAGTGAGTGCATGCATGATGAATAAAAAAAAAAAATATGCATGATTTTAATATTTATATTTACTAGGGCTGTCAAATGATTAAAATTTTTAATCAGATTAATCAGACTTTTCAGTCGATTAATCATGATTAATCACTATTTGCAACATCTGAATCCTAACCATTTTTTTTTTCTAAAATGCATACCAAAATATAAATAACAGGATACATAATTTTCACATTTTCATATTATGTCAGGGCCCGCATCGGGCCTGTTTTAGGCTACTCCTTATTTTTTATATTTTAGACATCCATCAATAATGTAGCGCTGGTGGAAACAACACAAGACTTTCGCTTTTACTTTCGATAACGGCTCGGATGGCGCAACTGGAAGAGATCCGCGTTCAATCGCACGCAGTAGGCTAAAACTTAACAAAATACCGGCAAAAATAAATAAATGTGTCGGGGAAAGAGTAAGGACATATCTGAATTATTAATTAATAAAGTGTATTCAATGTGAGTCAATGTCGCAAAGATCCTGCAATCTCATTTTTGGACGCGCCTTGAGAGAGAAATTTATGGTTAAGGATTACATATTAAACAAGTTTTTGTTTTCGATTTGTTTTATTTCGTTAAGTAATAATTTAAAACTTTCTATAGATATGTTTATCATGTCTGTGAGGCATGCATTTAGCTTTATTTTTGTTAAGCACTCCTGTTCAAGAACAAGACGACAGAAAGCGCATCATTTTTGTTTTCTTTATTTTATAAAAACACTGCAACGTTTTTTGGTGTATTACTTTTTCCTTTGTGAGCAAAAATGACGGATAATTTGAAATTGCTTCCACTGAAAAAATGCAAATGATTGAGCTGGTGCCTCGATGACCTGCAAAGCGGCTTTATGTATCTTCCACTCTCCACTCTGTCACTGTGTCAGTCACCGCTCTTTCGAGAATGAACCCAGCACAACTATGCAGATGTAATTCCCAAAACATAAAAACGAAATTTTCATACAAATTCTGAATGGATTATGGCATGGAAAGTGCAAAGCGCGCTCCCTTTATTATCACTAAAAGCGTCACAAATCTAAGTTCATAGAGATCTCACAACGTTCCGTTATAATCAATAAAGCTTTCTAAACTACACAATGAATATTTTATTTACATCGCGTCTACACTTAGTCAGGAGATGAACAACGCTGGATTGTTTGTCAGATCTTCAATTGCTTTGCTTTCGTTTGAGGGTAGGCTATATAGCACCGTCTACCCCAGTAGAACCGGGCCTAAGCTTGGCTATAACCACTCCAGTTGCAGAGGGGCTGTCGCCCAGGCTTGTACTTGTTAACTGTACCATCATCATACTTTTTATATTTGAATCCGTCCATAGGCTCACCTTGCTCCATCTCGCCTCTAGCTCCCCAATCCTGACAAATAATTCGTCACACTGCGCATGCGTGAAATGCGTTAAAAAATTTGACGTAATTAACAACAACAAAATAATTAACGCCGTTAACGCGTTATTTTCGACAGCCCTAATATTTACTCAATATCTGTTTTCAACATCTTTAGTATTAAAATCGTAAAGGTATTTATTGAATTTATATCCATTTATAATTTATGTCATTTCAAATTAAATGTAATGCCTATTAATAATTTATGCATACTATTTACATTACAATATAACATTCCATTAATATTGTAAAAGTATTAAGTCAATATGTTGGTAAACAGCAACTTTAGTAGTGTGATTTAATAGGACCCTTGCTGTCTATGCAGGGCCAGAAAGCTCTCGGACTACTTCAAAAATATCTTAATTTGTCTTCTGAAGATGAACGAAGGTCTTACAGATTTGGAGAGTGAGTGATTAACGACAGAATTCATTTTTTGTGTGAACCATCCTTTTAACTTCTTAAACTAGACTTATGAATTTGAATCTAGTTGCCATCTACAGCCGTTCAAACACGTATAAACAGTACCAACAGAGCTGTGATTAGTTTGTGTGTCTGTACCTGTTGGCCCTGCGGTGTGGCGCCCGGCTGTCCCGCGGCCTGTCCCGTCTGTCCGTAATAAGCAGCCTGCTGTCTGTAGTATTCGGCCCATGCGGCGCTGTAGTCCGTCTGTCCCGCTGCTGCTGCGGCTCCCGTGGCTTGAGCAGCTCCTCCTGCGGCGGGAGCAGCAGCGCCTCCTCCTGCTGCAGCTGATAGACACCAGAGACAAGTTTCATCAGCAAAACATTTTGCTGCCAGCAGATTCATTTACATGCATTTCTCTACACTAGATTTACTAAATACACTAAACTCTCGTACCCATCTTTTTGTAGTACTCCTCCCAGGCCTTGGTGTAGTCGGGCTGGGCGGCTCCGGGAGCAGCTTGGCTCTGGTCAGCAGGAGCGGGAGCAGCCGGTTGGGCCGCAGGCGTCTGTCCAGGCATGGCGCCCCCTCCGGGCTGCTGGTAGTACTGTGCGTAATAAGCCGCCCACGCCGCATTATGATCTGCTGCTGCTTTACCTGACAGAAACAGATACTTGAACCTAAGTTGAACATGTGTCTGAAGTATAAAGCAACTTCCAGAGATGAGTCTCAGGAAAAAGGAGATCACTTCAATTCAATACTCAAAATAAAATAATGATAATGATTTCAAATTGATCATCCACTTTTTAAAATATTACACTTCAAAAGTTTGGGGACAGAAAAAATAAGTTTTTTTTCCCCTTCATTATTATTAATTCAAATCAATTTATATAATTTAGTAAGCAGGCGGTAAAACTGACAGGAACATTAAATGTTATTTTTATATCACTGATATACACCATGGCCCGGTTTCCCAGACAGGGCTTAGACCATAGTTCAATTAGGACATTTAAGTAATTTTTATAAACACGCTTAGAAAAAAACATTACTGGTGTGCATCTTGAGACAAAACAAAGGCACTGATATATTTTAAAATCAATCAGTGCAATTTTATTTCAGTTGATACACCTCAGACTTACATTTTAGTCTAGGACTAGGCTTAAGCCTTGTCTGCGAAACCGGGCCCATATGTCTCAAAGCCAGCTTTAAGTAGCACAGGTATACTTGTTGCAATAGACAATATTTTGATTGGTTTAAAATTTTCACTTTTAGGCCAAAAATCATTAGGATATTAAACAAAGTTCATGTTCCATTAAGATATTTTGTTGTGCCTGTCATTTTTATTGGTTTTCAAAGTCTAGCAATTTTTATTTATTGGTTTTAATTGATCTTTAGATAATGGTCATTGAGTAAAATTAACTTAATGACAACATTGCATGTGCTGTGGTTTAGTTAATCACATTTTACAAATACTTAAATCACAAATTCCACAAAAAAAAGCACAACTTTGTAACATCAGTTTTGAAAATTCAGCATTGATCACAGGAATAAATTAAATTTAAAATGCTATTACAATAGAAAATAGTTATTTTCTTATGTTTTTTACAGTATATTTTAAATCAAATGCAGCCAAGCAGAACCCTTTCTTACAGACCTCTAATCTTCAATTAAGTTTTTTTTTTTTGTAAAATATTATACACTGGAATTAATGACTACCATTTAAAAAAATATATATATATAAAAAAAGGATTACTCCAGGATGAAATGTGACCCGAGCATTAGAACTTGAACAGACATGTTGCATAGCTGCACAGTTGCATAAGGCACTCAGGTAGTTTCATTACACAAACACTGAAAGCATCAGTACAGAACGACTCACTGGGATCATGTGGCTGCCACTGCTGGTACGCGTTTCCCCAACCCTGAGGATACTGTCCACCAGGAGGGCCACCGCTGAAAACACAGAACTACTGTGAACATATGCAAACAACATCTGGAAAGTCAAATATTAACCCTTTCCCTGAAGCTAATTTCCCCACTTAAGCAGCACTGACTGTGGTGGTCCACCAGGGGGTCCTGGCTGGTACGGGTTTGGGTTGTAGGGACCCATGGGTCCAGCGGGGCCAGGTCCACCCGGTCCAGGTCCAACAGGGCACAGGGGACCCTACGAGGAGAAGCAGTCCAGTTAAAAACCAGCAAACAACAGGCATGATGAAGCACAAAAGCAGTATTTACGTTACCTCGATCTTGTCCTCGATCAGCTGTTTGGCGTGGTCGATCTGCTGAGGAGATCCCCGGATGGTAAACAGTTTGAAGTTGGGGTCACCGTTGGGTGGCGGCTGGCGTGAGATCTCCACGAAGGCGCCCGTCTGCTGGTTGATGGCCTTCACGTTCTCGCCGCCTCGGCCGATAACCAGACCACATTTGTGGGCAGGGATTGAAAAGGTCATCTCGCCGCCAGGTGGACCCCAGTTACCCGGGCCACGCCCCCTTCCACGCCCACCCGGAGGCATACCTGTGCCCGGAGGACCAGGAGGACCCTAAGGAACAGAATGGAGATTAACTAATGCAACCAAACCATACAGGATCCAGTGATTAAAACAAAAAACATTTAATACACTAGTACATTATAAACATTCAAATAAAAATAGAAAGGATTAAGTTACTAAAATGTAAAATTTTACTCTTTGAATTCAAAGAAAAAAAAAATTGGGGGAAAAAACTGTGCATTTTGAATACATTCAGATGAATTGAATCACTCACTCCGCCTCCTTCCTCTCGTACTCTGATGCTCTGCAGAAGCTCGTTGATGATACTGGCGGCATGTTCGCAGCGGTCTGGAGGACCCATTACATGAGCAATCTTATCTGGACCGGTACCGTCATCTGTGGAGAGGAGAAAAAGCTAGTTATGCACTAAAATATCATGAGGCATTGAGTTCAGCCACAAACTGAGTCTAAACAAACCTGGTTTAAACTGTATCCTCACACCAGCGTCGTTCTGAATCTTCTTGATCATCTCTCCGTTTCGGCCAATCACAACGCCCACAGAATGACGCGGAACGGGCACCTGTCCAATCACATTGAGACTACATCACTCTCTCATTTCAAACGGCAAACAAAACAAACTGCAATTTAAATGAATAAACCAATCATTCACCTCGATTCCTCCACCTATTCGAGAGCCATACTCATTTCTGTCAAACCCGGGATGATCCCGCTCTCGCAGAATCTCCTGCACCATTTCACGCGCTTGCTAGAGAGAGAAACGACAGACACCAACTCTGACTACAATGGGTAACAAAACAGACAAAATATGTGACCCTGAATCACAAAACCTGTCTTAAAGCAGCACAGATATATTTGTAGCAATAGCCAAAAAAAAAAAAAAAAAGCACTGTTTAGTCAATTATAAATTTGTCTTTTATGCCAAAAATTAGGATATTATGTAAAGATCACGTTCAATGAAGATATTTAGTGAATCATCTGCTGTAAATATATCAAAACTTAATTTTTGATTGGTAATATGCATTGCTAAGAACTTTTTGAACAACTATTTTCTCAATATTTAGCTTTTTTTTTTTTTTGCACCCTCAGATTCTAGATCTCAGCCAAATATTGTCCTATCCTAACATACAGTGGAAAGCTTATTTTTAAGCTTATTACTCAGCTTTCAGATAAAAATAAAAATGACCCTTATGACTGGTTTTGTGGTTCAGGGTCTGATATGGAAAAACAGGCAAGAGGACAAGAAAGATGGTCACACCTGGACTTTGTAAGGATCTCCAATTATGCGCAAAGGTTTGTCCATGTTTGGCCCCTGAGAAGCATCCTGAATCAAAATCATCTTCACGCCAGCTCGCTCCTGAAATGCAAACATGTTAATATGTAAAGATGACCAAGAACTGCCTTTTAGCATAGAAAAAAAATTGACTTTTTAATGAATAAATGTCCAAAAATGGCTTAATCTGCACAGCAAAGCCGCATTTTTTTGATCAAAATACAACAGTAATATGGTGAAAAGCTTTCTAAATAAAAACATACTATAATGTAATTTTTGTTCAAAGTTGAATTACAGCATCATTAGTCCACTCTTCAGTTTCACATGATTCTTCAGAAATCATTCTAATATGCTGTGGCTGCTTAAGAAATATTTCTGAATATAATCAATGTTGAAAACACTGCTTTAATTTTTGTAGAAACTAATACATTTTTCTTTGATGTACATAGAGTAAAAAAAAGCTTTTATTTAAATGTATTATTTATTTTATTTAGTAATCTATAAATGACTTTCCTGTCACTTGATCAATTTAATGCATCTTTGCAGAACAAAAGCATCAATTTCTTCCCTTCAACTACCTCTAAATAAAGGCCTCTCTGCACTCACAGGAGGACACAAACTCTACCTGCAGCTGTTTAATGGTCTCTCCGCCTTTGCCGATGATGAGACCCGCTTTCCCTGCCGGAATGACCATTTCCTGCATGTGTCCGTTCCCATTGGACGACTCGTGGAAGGAGGGAGGAGTGCCCCGCCCCCGGGAGACGATGTCATCCAGGAGCATTTTGGCCTTTCTGCGTAGACGGGTCAAAAGGTCAAAACACCAACAAACAGATTCACACTGCAGCTATAAAGGTGAGTACATGGAAACATACTCGATGGCTTCAGGGGAGCCGGTGAGAGACACACTCCTGTCTGGAAGACCACCGCTGTCTAAACACACACAAAACCAACATAACCCATTATATCTCATACATTTAAACATGCAGATATCAAAAACAAGAGATAGAAGTGAACAAAGATTGAATCAAAGAGTTCATTTGACTCCTTTGAACCAGTGGTTGACTCACCTGGAGCAATCTGAACTTTACAGCCAGACTCCTGCTGGATCTTATTAATCTGCTCTCCGCCCCGACCAATGACTACAAACAGACAAACACCATTCACTGACTGGATAATATTAAATGCATACAAAAATCAAAGGTTTTTAAAAACAAATTTAAAATGTTTTAAAGAAAGCTCCTCTGCTCACCAAACCTGCATTTATTTGATTTAAAGTACAGCATAAAAGTAAAATACTGAAATATTCTCATCATTTTAAATAACTGATTTCTGTTCAAATACATTTTAAAATGCAATTTATTTGATTTCAAAGCTGAATTTTCAGCATCATTTCTTCGCCGTCACATGATCCTTCAGAAATCATTCTAATATTCTAATTTGCTCATCAAAAATCATTATTATTGTTGAAAACAGCCAAGTAGAATTTTTTTCAGGTTTTTTAATGAATAGAAAGTTAAGAACAGCATTTATCAGTAATAGAATTTTTTTTTGTAACAGCATAACATGTCTATCATCACTTTATCAATTTAAAGCATTATTGCTAAATAAAAGTATTCATTTCTATAATTTCACACCTAAAAAACAAACAAAAAAAAGCAGACTGAAAGCTTATTTCACAAGTGTTTTTTTTGGTTGTTTTTTTTTACACTGAAGGATCATGTGACACTGAAGACTGGAGTAATGACGCTGAAAATTCAGCTTTGATCACAGAAATAAGTTACATTTTAAAATGTATTCAAACAGGAAAGTTATTTTTAGAAAAAATGTTTCACATTACCGCTTTTGCTGTATTTTGGATCAAACACATGAAACATTGAAAATCTTACCATTCTAAAATTTTTGAAACGTAAGTACCACAATTAAAATGTATTTTATTACAATACAAATGTTAATTATGCATGTTGCTTATTTATAATTTAATAAATCCTGAATATCATTTTATTGTTTTAAAATTGTATAGCTACATTACTTTACTAATCTCTTTTTTTATAAAGTATATACACAATATATAATAGATATTAATACATTACTAATAATAATTTAAAACATAAAAATAAGTGTGTTTTTTTGGGGGGGTTTTGCCAAGAAATATAACCCTGACTGAGATTCACAAAGGAAAGCCTCAGTATAGAGCAGTGCATGATGGGTAAAGTAAACTTACTAAGCCCAACCATGCCGTCAGGAACTCTGTACTCTTCTGTGACCGACGAGGGACGTACACTACAGAAGGACAAAAAACAAACCCAAGTCAGGAAACATAGCAGCAGAAAAATACATTCAGTTCTTAGTAGACCAGGACGAAAGTCTTTACAGTAAAGTTGTCTGATAAAATACGTAGATAGACAATTTGTCACATTGATTTTTGAGAGTGCCGCCATGAGTTACGTATTGAAGACACCACATTAAGATAAAAATAGATCAACTTTTACAAGAGCACCTTAAGACTCCTGTGTTTGTCAGTGGAAACTGAAACCAGCCTAATTATACAGGCCTGTAGTTATTCATGCCGTCTCAAACGCTCAGATCTGAGATCCGTTTTAAAGACTCAGATGAAGCTAACGGCGGCAACGGCTCTGATCAGATCGCAAACGAGGACCTTCTTACCTCTGCTGGGAAAGGGCAGCCAGCTGGGCTCCGATAGCTGCGGATGAGAAAGGGATAAAATCACTGCTCTATAAATACACAGACATTCGCTTTGAGTTGCTGAAAGTGTGTCTGTGCGTTTACACGAGTGGGGAAAATAAAAAAAGCAAAGGAAGTCATACACAGTGCTGAAGCATTGTCTCTGTCAGACGCCATCTTCTTACTTTCAGGCTGATCTGAGGAGATAAAACACAAGCGGCTCAAAAAAAAAACAATCTCAGGAGAGTCAGATGGACAGATCCAGAGCGCGTCCTGTTGCCGCCGTACCTCCGTCCTCCAGCGATCGCTTCTGTGTCGCGAAGGGGTAACTCTCGGCTCCGCCGTTATTGCTCATGGGGGGACCAGTGACGTCTCCACCGATCTTTGCTGCAATCTGGAAAACACAAATACACAAGTTAAGTATAGGGACAAATGTGACCCTGGACCACAAAACCACTCATAAGTGTGGATTTTTTTTGAAAAATAAATCTGAATAAATAAGCTTGCCATTGATGTATGGTTTGAGGACAATATTTGGTCAAGATACCATTTGAAAATCTGGAATCTGAGGGTGCAAAAAAATAATAATAATAATATTGAAAAGATTGCCTTTAAAGTTGTCCAAATTAAGCTCTTAGCAATAGATATCACTAAACAAAAATGACGTTTTTATGCATTTATTGTATAAAATTTACAAAATATCATGGAACATGAGCTTTACTTTGCATAAAAGAAAAATTTATAATTTCGACCCATACAATGCATTTTTGGCTAGTGCTACAAATATAACAGCGCTGCTTAAGACTGGTTTTGTGGTCCAGGGTCAAAAGTTAGTACACTAATCATAAATACTATATAGTACTATTTAAGTTGCATGGAGATACAATTGATTACTTGTCACTTTATACATCTTCCTACACAATTATGCATTGCAACACATCACTACTGCTAAAAAATTTAGGGTCGGAAAGATTGTTTTTCACATTTGAGTCCCTTCACTCACCAAGTCCCCATTTATTTGCTCAAAAACACAGTAAAATGTGAAACAATATAATTTAAAAGCACAAACTTCTGTAATTTATTATTTTGTTAAAAATGTATTTCTGTAATGCAAAGCTGAACTTTTAGCATCATTACTCCAGCTTTAAGCATCACAAGATGCTTCAGAAATCATTCTAATATGCCGGTTTGCAGTTCAAGAAACATTTCCAATTAATATCAATGTTGAAAGCAGTTGTGCTGCTTTATATCTTTGTTAAAACCATGAGAGGGTTTTTATTTTAAAGACTTATTGATGAACAGATGGTTCAAAAGAACAGTACTATTTGAGTAGCATGGAGTTATAATTAATTACTTGTCAGATTATACACTTTCCTATACAAATATGCATTGGAAAACATACACTACTATTCTTCAAAAGTTAGGGGTTGGCAAGATTTATTTATTTAATTATTCAGATTTGAGTCCCTTCATTCACCAAGGCTGCATTTATTAGCTCAAATATACACAGTAAAATTGTGAAATAATATTATAATGTTAATCAACTGCTTCCTAATGACTATATTGTAAAATACAATTAATTCTTGTGATCAAGGCTGAATTTTCAGCATCATTACTCTAGTTTTCAGTGTAACACGATTCTTCAGAAATCATGCTAATATGCCATTTGTGGCTTATAAAACACTTCCTATTATTATAATCATCAATGCTATACAAAGCTTTTTTTTGGACAAACACTATTGTTTTCCATAGTATTCTTTGAAATGCCTCATGCAAACAATGTAAAAGCATAGCAAACAAACAAGGCCAAAAAGATCAGTATAACGGTAACGTTAAATGAAAAGTTAGCATTGTATATATACGTAAAACCACTGCTTATCGTAATAATTGGCACAATTTGAGTGTATAACACGCTTTTGATCATTATACCATGTTGCTAACATGCTTCACAAGCTTTGTACCTCAATAACACCATGGTACTAGCATAGCACATGTTAAAATACATAGCAGCACCATGGTTCTTTTTGTATGGCATCAAAGCAATAAAAACACCATGGTAATACGAGATTTTTACAATGGTAGCTACAGGGTAAAGTACCACACTACGTGAATATAATCACTACATACCACACTACGGTAAATACCAAAGCACCGTATGCTTACCATGTGCTACCAATTCTGTACCACAGCACCGTATTCGTTTGTAACGCTCAACAGAAACCAGATATCGCTTTTACTCAAAATCACACGCGATCTCGACTCATGCTAGCGGATAATAGTCGCGCACGCCGGCTCATGTGCGCGCGGCCCTGCGCGCTAACCCACAATCCCAGGGCCGCTCGCTCCCGCAGTGCGGATCACTCACCTGTCGGGCGCGCTGTACCGCGTCGGCGAACGCGTCTTTCTTGAGTCCACCGGCTCCTAGAGCCGCTCCGGCCCCGGGCGGCGGCACCGAACTGTATTCAGACATGCTGTCCGTGCGGAGGGGTGAAGTGTGCGGGATACGGCGGGGAGGTCTAGGCCGGGCGGAGGTGCGCAGACGCGGGAAGACAAGCGAGACAAACGCATGGGAGGGGACAAAAGGCCTGCGGGTCTGAAAGCGGCCTCCTATAGGCGTTCTTAATGAGTGGCTGGTGTGGCAGCCAATCAGAGGGCAGCTGGGGGCGGGCGTAGTTTGAGCATTGGACGATTGACCCAATGAGTGGTGACGAAACGAGACGTTTTTTTATGAGGGGGCTGTCCGAACGCGACGCACAGAGCTTGCCGCTGTGTGTGAGAGCCAATCAGCGTTTTGGAACGCGTTGAATTGACCAATGAGGTTCGAGAAAACGCTGATTGACAATGATGGACGTTTGAAACAGCGTATAGGCTTTTTAGGACCGTTTAACCTTGGTTGTTACTGTGTGTTCTGCTGCTCACTGCATTTTCTTGGCATTTTATGGGTTTGTGAAATACAGTTTCCGCACAGCTAGGATGAGCTGGTGTTTAATGATGATGAAGAGCGTCAATAAAGATTCTGTGGCTTTTAATTTTATTTAATTTAAGTTACATACATTCTCTTGCATGCATCCAGTAATAGTCTTTAGTTTCATTTGAAAGTAAAATACACGGAAGAACAGCAAAAAATACATAATGACCATAAATGATTTTTGTTAACATCAAAACAAGAACGTTAATAATGTCTGCATACAAAAATACTAAAACTTTTTTTACACCAGTTGTGGGGAAATTTTGCAGAATGGATGTAAACATGGTAAATGTAAAATACGCTGAAAGCGTATTTATTTTAGCAAATTGCTACCATCTAAATAACCATAGTGGGACCAAAAAAATTGTTTAAGTGGGAGGGACATGTGTGTCATTCTTGAGAGCGCTTGATTGGATACACTCTGTGAGTGCAGGATGATGTCAAGAATACTTTTGGTCTGTTTTCCCAGAGGAGAAAGACTGGAACCTTTAAATGCACATGCACTACAAGATTTTTAATGTCTCTTCTCTGTTCTGCTCATCAAACATGCATTTATTTGATGCAAAGTGCAGAAAAACAGTAACATTTGGACATATTTTTATTATTTAAAATGACTGCTTTCTATTTGAATATATATTAAAATGTAATTTATTCCTGTGATTTCAAAGCTGATTTTTTAGCATTGTTGCTTCAAACACATGGTCCTTCAGAAATCATTCCAATATTATGATTTGCTGCCCAATAAAACAAAAAATTAATAATATTATGTTTAAAACAGCTGAGAAGATTTTCTTTCAGGTTTGTTGAATAGAAAGTTCAGAAGAACAGCATTTATCTGAAATAGAAATCTTTTGTAACATTATGAATGTCTTTATAGCATCACTTTTGATCAATTTAAAGTATCCTTGCTAAATAAAAGTATTAATTTCTATAGCTTTTTTATATTTCAGATAAATGCTGATATTTGGATCGTTCTATCCATCAAATAACCCTGAAAAATGTACTCAACTGTTTTAAATATTGATAATAATAATAATGTTTTATGAACCGCAAATCAGCATATTAGATTTCTGAAGGATCATGTGAATAGAGTAATAATGCTAAAAATTCAGCTTTGAAATCACAGGAATAATTTATATTTTAAAATATATTAAAACAGAAATAAGTTATTTTAAATAGTAAAAATATTTCAGTATTTTACTGTTTTTGCTGCACTTTAAATCAAATAAATGCAGGCTTGGTGAGCATAAAAGGATTCTTTAAAAACATTAAAAATCTTACTATAGACTGGTAGTGTACATCTGCTAAAAGTTTGTGTTGTGAACATTTAGCAGTGCAGTAGAACATGAATGAGATAATGCATAAAGGAAACAAAAATTTAGATTTTAATTTTCAATTTTGAGACTTGTACTTGTGTACGATTTGTAAACAAATGTCATTTTAATTAGGTTGAAACCTACAGGTGCAGATTATGTGTGGGGATCTTTATTTTATAACACATACAAACAGTCTATCTGAATATATCATCTCAGCCAGTGATAAAATACATAGTACATTGACCTAGAAGTGACTCAATCAAAAAGTCTTTTTTTGCTTTGTTCTAAGAGTCAAACATCACAAAAACAAACACTCTCTCACCCATCCGTGAGTCCGTAAGGCTTTCTGCTCTACAGTATCTCATGCACTGAGGATAACAGAATATACAAGGCTGCGTCCCAATTCAGATACCCACACACTACACACTAAAAGTGCACATTAAAAGCACTTCTGAGTTTGTAGTAAGCTTGCTTGCTAGTGTTAGCATCTAGCTTAATACACAACCTTAAAAAACCTTTGTTAAAATTACATACAGTACACTTAAAAACTGCTGTGGCAACTTCTGCCTTGCATTCCTCGATACTTTTCTTTACCTGAAACAGTCGAAAGAAAACTGTCATAAGGGTTGGGAGGCAACATTAGCCAGGAAAAAAGACATGCATGGATGCATGCAAGGCCTTATTCATAAAACACAAGTACATTTAAAGATGCCATAGAATGCATTAATACAATATTTTAAACTGTTCTCTGATATCTACATAGAAGGTTTATGGCATAGGAAAGGGCAAAAAATCTCCAGAAACGGTTTTACAGATCCATTTACAACCCTAGGATTTGTCCCTAGAATGAAATGCTCTGTTTTTGCCTTATTTGGAAGCTTCATGAATATTAATGAGCTCTGCTCTGATTGGCTGTTCCATCACAGCTCATCTCTATAGCTGGCACATGGATACAAATATATATGTAATTAGGAGCTCTAGCCGCTTTTAATATGTGGTTTGTTGAATCTGCCGTTTTGAATCGCCGACATTTTAGTCTCATTACTGTGATCGTATGTAATGCAGAGGGAGTGCTTCTTACCACACAAGTTGAGCTGCTTGTCAGTGATACTCGTGGGTCTGTAAATCATTTGCCATCATCAGCGCAGTTATTTCTCCATTATTCACCATCATCAGTGCAGTCATCTTTCTGTTTATGTGGTAAGTGAAATCCTATGTATTGCAATGTAACAGGCTAGCGCTAACATTAAGCTAACCGTGTCCCTTCAGTGGCTTGCCTTGTTTAACTGATGTGCTGATGTTACAGATGATTGGGCGATGCAAATGTTGGGGGCGTAACTATTAACGATCCCGGGACTGTTGCGTAACAGTCTGTTATGTTGGAATTGACCTATTTTTCGGTGGTCTTTTGCAAACACTAGATTTATAGAAGAAGGAGGAAACGATGGTGTTTGAGACTCATGGTATATCATGTCCATGTACTGAACTGTTATTATTTAACTATGCCAAGGTAAATTCAGTTTTCCATTCTATGGCACCTTTAATGTCTGTTTCTCAACAATTTAGACAGAAATGTGTTTCATGAGTGAGACCTTGTTTTTTCAAAACACTATTTAAAGTGGATAATATGCAAATTGGGACGCAGTGCAGGATTTTAGAATCAGTTAAAGGAACAGTTCACCCAGAAATGGAAATTAGATGACAGTGTTCTCACCTTCAGGCCATGTAAGATGTAAACGGGCTTGTTTTTTCATGGTAACAGATTTGGATAAATTCAGCATTACATCACTTGTTCAACAGTGGATCCTCTGTAGTGAATGGGTGCTGTCAGAACGAGAGTCCAAACAGCTGTTAAAAACATCACAATAATCCACAAGTAATCCACTTCAGTTGATCAGATTCTTTAGATGAGAAAAACTGTGTGTTTATAAGAACCGGACTGTTTTCGCCTGTAAACGCTGTTTGATCTGTGCATATTTCTCTGCTGACTGCAGAAAGCCATTTGTGACTCTGGACCACAAAACCAGTCTTAAGTAGCTCGGGTATATTTGTAGCAATAGTCAAAAATACAGTGCATGGGTCAAAATTATTGATTTTTCTTTTATGCCAAAATCATTAGGATATTTAGTAAAGATCATGTTTCATGAAAATATATTTAGATTTTTTGCACCCTCAGATTCCAGATTTTCAAATATTAGTATCTCAACCAAATATTGTCCTATCCTACAAACCATACTTCAGTAAAAAGCTTATTTATTCAACTTTTAGATATATTATGGATTATGCACTCCTAATATAGTTGGAAGCAGTAATTTGAAGCTAAAAATGCCTTAATGATGGATTGCAATTCCAAAATTTAAGCGAGTGAAACTAAAACATTCCTTTGTACACCAGGCTGTCCTAGAGCTGAATAAGATCCATGTAAAATGAAAACTCCAGATATTATATTTTATGTTTTTGTAAATTGTGTTTTGCCTGTTGTCTATCAACATACTGTTATGCAAGAAAAAAAATCTGATTCGTCTGACAATAAAGTTATATCACAATCAATATATCAATATCAATTTGTTTCTTACAAACACACAGCTTTTGCCTTCTCAAGATATTAACTGAGTGGTGTGGATTACTTGTGGATTATTGTGATGTTTTTATCAGATGTTTAGAATCTTATTCTGGCGGCACCCATTCACTGCATGTAATGCTACATTTCTCCAAATCTGTTCCCATGAAAAAACAAACCCATTTACATCTTACATGGCCTGAAGGCAAGTACATTTTCAGCTAATTTTATTTTTGGGTGAACTGTTCCTTTAAAGGAGAAGTTCACTATCAGAACAAAAATGTACACATAATGTATTCACCCCCTTGTCATCCAAGATGTTCATGTCTTTTTCTCTTCAGTCGTGAGGAAATTATGTTTTTTGAGGAAAACATTTCAGGATTTCTCTCCATATAGTGGACTTTTAAAATGCAGTTTAAATGCAGCTTCAAAGGACTCGAAACAATCCCAGCCGAGGAAGAAGGGTCTTATGTAGTGAAACGGTTATTTTCTAAAAATAAAATACAGATTATATACTTTTTAACCTCAAATGCTCTTGTCTAGCTCTGCGTGAACTCTGTGTATTCCAGTTCAAGACAGTTAGGGTATGTCGAAAAACTCCCATCTCATTTTCTGCTCTAACTTCAAAATCATCTCACATCGCTGTTTTACTTTTTTTGTAAAGGGCTTTTGATATTTCTTGCATGTTCACTTTGTAAACACTGGGTCAGTACTTCTGCAGCGATGTAGGGCGACTTT
Source organism: Garra rufa (assembly GCF_049309525.1). Lineage (NCBI taxonomy): Eukaryota > Metazoa > Chordata > Actinopteri > Cypriniformes > Cyprinidae > Garra > Garra rufa. Next base: position 7,620,475 of record NC_133366.1, on the reverse strand, counting down.
GAATTTGGAGGAGAAAATAAGATGGGAATTTTGTGACATACCCTAACTGTGAACTGGAGTTTACACAGAGCTAGACAAGACAAGAATTTGAGGTTAAAAACTATATAAATTGTCAATTCTTTTTAGAAAATAACTGATAATTTCTCTAGATTAGACCCTTCTTCCTCGGCTGGGATTGTTATGAGTCCTTTAAAGCTGCATTTAAACTGCATTTTGGAATTTCAAACTCGAGGGCACCATTGAAGTCCACTATATGAAGAGAAATCCTGAAATGTTGTCCTCCAAAAACTATTTCTTTATGACTGAAAAAAGAAAGACATGAACATCTTGGATTACAGTGTGTGAGTAAACTATCTGTAAATCTTTGTCCTGGAATTGAACTTCTCCTTTAAACCTGAGCTACGGAATCTTCAGTTGAGGATTCTAGAACTCCTGTCTGGTTGAGATGGTGGCTTCGGAGCACACAGGGGTTTCAATCCAGTAGAGGAGGTGTATTACTGGACCACAGCTGATAAAACATACATGTGTTTCTCCAAACAGAGGCACTTTCTATTGTACTTAAGTTCAAAGGGAGGAAGTTAGTTTATTGTCCATTTCCATTTGGAGTTCAGTAGTGTGCACTGGGTTAAACACACACACACACACACACACACACACAGACAGACAGAGTACAGTAGAGCACATGCTCACAAGCGTCTCCCACACGCAAGCTCATTTTACCGCATCCAGAGGGCTGTACCCTGTATATCTGAATATCAGGGCCCTGTTGACCAACAACACACATGAAGAACACATCATGAACCTCTGCAATTCAGGAATGGGTCAGAACAGCACCTCTTAGATTCTGCATATTTCAGTGTTTAGATTCAGTTCATCCTTCTTCCTTTTATCCACTGTTTTTTTTTTTTTTTGGTGAGCATCACTCCAGTGATTTAATATATTGTATATTGTTTAAATAAACAAGTCTTTGACCTTGTGCGTCTTTTTTTAACTAAAAAAAGGATATGATTGTTTTATTTTCCCTACACACACAGAGACAGGTCTCTCTCTGTCTCAGGTTCCCACTCCCAGTACTTTCCTCATGTGTTCGTAGACGACGTAGGAGATGCTGACCGCCGGGATGACCTTTAGGAAGTTGGGAGCGATGCCTCGATAGAGTCCCACCACACCCTCCTGAGCCACGATACTCCTGAAGAGGGTCAACATGGACAGCTGAGGAGCTCCCTTCATTGATGCTGAGGAACCAGACGAGGAAATAGCAATTTAACCTCTTATGATACTAATAAAAGTTCCGAATCAGAGTTATTTTAGTACAACTGTACAAAAATTAGAGCGCTTTTGTCTTTTTATTAATTGTTGCTTACGAAAATATGTATATTTAGTTTTTTTTTATTTGTTGTTATTTCAGTTTTAGTAAATAGTAGTCATGACTGCATTTATTTGATCAAAAATGCTGTAAAAAATTTACAATGTAAAAAAATATGTTTTGTACTTTTTTAATATATATTAAAGTGTCAATTTTTCCTGTGATGCAAAGCTGAATTTTCAGCATCATTACTCCAGTCTTCTGTGTTACATGATCCTCAAGAAATCATTCAAATATGTTGATTTATTATTAATGTTGAAAACAGCTGCTTTGTATATTTTTTGGAACCTGTGATGCATTTTTTTTAGAATTCTTTGATGAATTAAAAGTTAAAAAGAACAGCATTTATTTAAAATAGAAATCTTTTGTATCAATATAAACTACCGTTAAAAATGTGGGTCAGTAAATTTTATTCTTTCTTTTCTTTTGGAAAGAAATTAATACTTTAAATCAGCAAGGATGTGTTAAATTGATAGAAAGTGACAGCAAAGACTTACATTGTTAGAAGATATTTATAATTTGTATAAATGCTGTTCTTTTCAACTTTTCATCTTATCATCAACTTATCATCAAAGAATCTTAAAAAACTATGACAAATACTTGGCAGCACCACCGTTTTAAACATTGATGATAAATTTCAGAAAATTCAGCTTTGCATCACAGGAATAAATAAAATGTTGAAATATATTAAAATAGTAAATAGTTATTAATTGCATTTATTATTACCAAATACATGCAGCCTCGATGAGCCTAAGAGACTTTTTAAAAAAACATAAAAAATCCTGATCCCAAACTTTTGAACGGCAGTGTATTTTTCACAAAAAAAATACTTTTCGATCACATTTTAAATTTCAAAATTTAACACGACATTTCTTTGTAATCCTTATGAAATTTACTAGCGGTAACACTTCACTTAAAGCCTTAATGTATAATGCACTATAAAGGTATTTATAAAGTACTTTGAAATGCTTTATATTTTTTCATAAATAATTGTAACCAAAAGTAAAATGCATAATAATATGTCAATGTTTGTTAGTCATGTGTTTTAATGCATAGTACTTTCTAAATTAATAGATATGTATTATAATGTATTATAACTAATAATAATGAATGCATAAAAACTACTTTTATAATGCTTTATACATTATGCTTTTATAATGCTTTAAGTAAAGCATTACAGCAGTTATTGAATAAAAATGATTTCTACAACATTTTCTTTAAGTATAGCTGAAATAAAACAAGTTATATTTTATTGTAGTTAATGTTTATTTCAAATAATGACTTTTTTACAGCTTTAGTTTTAGTTAATGATAATAACACTTTTCTGAATTTATGTTTTGATCGGAATTTTGAGATATCTCTTTAAAAATACTGGATGAAAATCTTAAAACACACACAAAAAGTGTATGTGGTCAAATGAGGCCCTGGACAAGAAAACCAGTCATAAAGGTCAATTTGTCTGAATAAATACGCTTTCCATAGATGTATGGTTTGTTAGGAAAGGACAATATTGGGCCGAGATACAACTATTTGAAAATCTAAAATCTGAGGGTGCAGAGAAATCAAAATAGTGAGAAAATCACCTTTAAAGTTGTTCAAATAAGGTTCTTAGCAATGCATATTACTAATCAAAAATTAAGTTTTTATATATCTACAATAAAACATTTACAGAATATCTTCATGGAACATGATCTTTACTTAATATCCTAATGATTTTGGCATCAAATCGATAATTTTGACCCATACAATGTATTGTTGGCAATTGCTACAAATATACCCGTGCTACTTAAGACTGGTTTTGTAGTCCAGGGTCACATATGAGGTGCATAATTATGTATTTGATTAGAAGTTGTGCATAAACTATGATGGAAATCCATCTCCTCAATGCACAACAAAAAAAAAATTCATTTCCAAACATCAATGCGTCATATGCGTCCAATTGCATAATAATGCAACAGTATTTTATATTACATTTTGTATGTGTATTTTGAGCTGCAACTCACTAATTTTTTTCCCGGGAAGTGAGAATTTTGGGGGGTTGAAACAGTGCTTTATTTGCAAATATCTTATGTGATAATGCATTTTTCCACGTCAGATAAAATTTGTACCTTTGCTATTAAACATAGCTCTTGTTTCATTCTGCACGTGGCACTCTTACCCTGCGCCTGCATGCGTGTTCGGATGAGGGCGAGCGGGTAGGACGCCAGCTGTCCGCAGGTGCTGGACACCGTGCCACAGCCCACCAGCACCAGGACGCCCGGGTCGGGTGATCCCTCCGAGTGCCGCTGCAGCCACGCGTTCTTCAGCGTCTGAGAGAGAAAGACAGTGTGAGAGAGAGCCTTTATGAAGGAATCACTTTAACACAAACACACCTACCTCATAGACAGCGAGGTCTATACCAGCGTACGGGATGATCCCCAGCATGTTGGGCAAGTAGCCTTTATAAAACGCCAGAACGCCCTCCTTCTGCAGGATCTGCTTGGCGCAGTCCGCCATACCTGAATACTGGCCTGTTTTACGAAGAGTCAGACGAGTCTTCAGCACCTACAGAATGACAGAGACAGCGAAAATCAGCGTGGAGTCATGAAAACAATCACCATTCCCACAAAAATATAAAGCAGCAGATGTGTTTTCAACATTGATAATCAGAAATGTTTCTTGAGCAGCAAATCAGCAGATTAGAATGATTTCTGAAGGATCATGTGACACTGAAGACTGGAGTAATTCAGCTTTGATCACAGGAATAAATTAGATTTTAATATTTATTCAAATAGAAAGCAGTTCTTTTAAATAATAAAAATATTTCAAAATTTTCCTGTTTTTCTTGTAATGATGCTGAAAATTCAGCTTTGATCACAGGAATAAATTTGATTTTTTTTAATTTAAAATAGTTCTTTGAAATTATAATAATATTTCACACTTTTACTGTTTTTAATGTACTTTTGATCAAATAAATGCAACCTTGGTGAGTAGAAGAGCCTTCTTTAAAAGATAAAAAAATGACAGACGCCAAATGTTTGAACGAGTAAATTGTAAATTCAACAAAACATTTTTTTAAATGAAATATGACCATTTTAATACAACAATTTAAATATTTAATTAAGTATTATATATTAAATATTTTACTATTCTTGTTTTAAATAATAAACATAATACACCATTTTTTGATACATGATTTTTTTGGTTTTTAAAGAAGTCTCTTCTGCTCACCAAGCCTGCATTTACTTGATACACAAAAACAGTACAAATTTTGAAATATTTTTACTATTTAAAATAACTGCTTTCTCTTTGAATATATTTTAAAATGTAATTTATTCCTGTGATTTCAAAGCTGAATTGTTTATTTTTTTCTCCAGTCACATAATCATGCAGAAATCATTTGAATATTCCAAGTAGAATATTGTAGTAGATTTTTTTCAGGTTTCCTTTATAAATAGAACGTTCAGAAAAACAGCATTTAGCTAAAATTGAAATCTTGTGTAACATTATAAATGTCTTTATCGTCACTTTTGATCAATTAAAAGCATCCTTGCTGAATAAAAGTATTAATTTCTATAAATTCTTACCCCCCCAAAATGTATACTGACTGACTCCAAGCTTTTGAATGGTATAGTGTACAATGTTACAAAAGCTTTTTATTTCAGATAAATGCTGTTCTTCTAAACATTCTATTAATCAAAGAATCCTTTCAACATTGATGATAATAATAATAATAATAATAAAAATAAACAAAAAATTATCTAACAGCAAATCAACACATTAGAATGATTTCTTGAATAACCATGCTGAAAACCACAGCTTTGAAATCACAGAAATAAATTAAATTTTAAAATATATAAAATAGAAAGCAGTATTTTTAAATGGTAAAAATATTTGCTGTATTTTGAATCAAATAAATGCAGCCTTGGTGAGCAGAAGAGACTTCTTTAAAACATTAAAAACGTATATTTTTCTAACATTGCTAATGTAAACTTTTTCTAAAAGGCTTTATTCTACTTAAATCCATTGTATTTCAAAGACTCCACACTCCATTAACCACAGCCATTCACGGCTCACTACTTTATTCTTAAATGGGTCGATGAATGCAGAGCGCTTTCTTTAGTGTGCTTGAACTTTCCGTGAGTCCTTTAGTAATGTGAGAGGACATGTATATGTGTGTGTGTTATGACAGCAAGGCCTCGAAAATACATACAGTGACCTTGAGGTTTAGTGTGCAGGAGCCAGCTGTCGTGTGTGTGTTTACCTCCATAGGATAGATGACAGTTTGAGCCGTAGCTCCAGCCAGTGATCCAGCGACAAATCTCTCGTGAACTTTCAGAGTTCCTCGCTCTTTAGTGCCTCTCATCAAGCACTTAATCTGAATAGACACACACACACAGATGCAGGCTGAGTTGAGTCGCTTTCCACATGGCAAGAGTGTAAAGGACAAAGAAAGAGCTGTACCTGTTCATAGGCCAGGAATTTGATGGCTGTTTCTGGTGCGATCTTCAGCACATTGATGCCGTTTCCCCTCCACAGCGCAGTGAGACCGCCCTCCTTCACCATCGCTCGCAGACCGTGCCACACGTTACCCTTATCAGAGCTCTGGCCGTGCACCTAAACATCGGAACATAATTCAGATTAATTGTTAAAAATGTAAATAGATTAGAATAAAACTGAACACACCTGGACATTACTAAAAAAGGTTCAGTTGCAGTGTCTCATATGGCCTCCAGAGGTCAGTGTGGCGCTTTAAGGACAGACCTACTCTAAACTACAAGGTTGTTAACTGATGGTGCTTTTGTTGAAGAAATCAGCCCACATTATTCCAGCTTTTTTAAAGAATGGTGGTGAAACAGTGGTGAAAAAACTACATTACCCATAATTCTGCACAGACTGTCTGCCAGTCAGAGAAAGAACACTGTGCTCCAGCTTAAATGTTTATTTGCATAAATGCATATTTGAATATAAGCACACAATATGTTTAAATTGAGTTTTTTTATTTCACACTGCATTCAACAGCAATAATAAAGCAAAAACATGTAATCCTGTAAAGCACTGCAACAGTATTACAGTTTTTTTTTACTTCATTAATGCTGTGCGATACACAGTCTTGTCTTGTTCCGTTGTCCTTTGTCCGATTTTCAAATGCTTTTTGCTTCAAATCAAACTTTGTAAATTTTTAAATCAATATGTAGTTGTTTGGTTCAGGGTTATTTTAGTTAACTAAAACTAATGCTAATAACTTTGGAGTTAGCTTGAGAAAGCCTTGTTGAAACTTGTAAATAACTTGAAAAGCTTATGATTTTACTTGTTGAAACTGAAGTTTGGGACAAAGTAGTAACACAATCCATGCTACAAGCATGATTTAACATGGTTTAGCCATGTTTCTAGCATGATTAGCATGTTACTAGCATGCTGTTAACATGATTAACAGGTTACTTGCATGTTTCGGGCATGATTAACATGTTACTAGCATGTTTCTAGCATGATTAGCATGTTACTAGCATGCTGTTAACATGATTAACAGGTTACTAGCATGTTTCGAGCATGATTAACATGTTACTAGCATGTTTCTAGCATGATTAACACGTTACTAGCATGTTTCTAGCATGATTAACATGTTTCTAGCATGTTTCGAGCATGATTAACATGTTACTAGCATGTTTCTAGCATGATTAGCATGTTACTAGCATGCAGTTAACATGATTAACAGGTTACTTGCATGTTTCGGGCATGATTAACATGTTACTAGCATGTTTCTAGCATGATTAGCATGTTACTAGCATGCTGTTAACATGATTAACAGGTTACTTGCATGTTTCGGGCATGATTAACATGTTACTAGCATGTTTCTAGCATGATTAGCATGTTACTAGCATGCTGTTAACATGATTAACAGGTTACTAGCATGTTTCGAGCATGATTAACATGTTACTAGCATGTTTCTAGCATGATTAACACGTTACTAGCATGTTTCTAGCATGATTAACATGTTTCTAGCATGTTTCGAGCATGATTAACATGTTACTAGCATGTTTCTAGCATGATTAGCATGTTACTAGCATGCTGTTAACATGATTAACAGGTTACTAGCATGTTTCGAGCATGATTAAAATGTTACTAGCATGTTTCTAGCATGATTAACATGTTACTAGCATGTTTCGAGCATGATTAACAGGTTACTAGCATGTTTCGAGCATGATTAACAGGTTACTAGCATGTTTCGAGCATGCTAAGCATATTACTACCCTGCTGAAAAAAACAGCATATGCTGGTTAGGTATGTTTTGGTGCTGGGATGCTGGTTTTAGCTGGTATATGCTGGTCCTTTGCTGGTTTATGCTGGTCCTTGACCAGCATAAACCAGCAAAGGACCAGCATTAACCAGCTAAGGACCAGCATCCCAGCACCAAAACATACCTAACCAGCATATGCTGTTTTTTTCAGCAGGGTAGCATGTTTTTAACATAATTAACATGTTACTAGCATGTTGCTAACATGATTAACACGTTACTAGCATGTTAAGATGATTAACTTGTTTCTACCATATTGCTAGCATGAGTCTAGCATGATAACTAGCATGTTAAGTACAATTATTGTAGCATGATTATCAAGTAGCATTTTTCAATGCTAATCCAGCTAAAACCAGCCTACGCTAGTTGTCTCGTCTTAGCTGGTTTATGTTGAAAATAGCTGGTTTTAGCTTGTTTGGTCTTTCAGCAGGTCTCCCAGTTTGACGCACTTGGACCAGCTAAACAGTGGCCACTTTAAAACCAGGAGACCAGCCGATCAGCTAAGGCTGTTTTTTTTCAGCAGGGATTTGTTAGGCTTTACTATTGCAATAGTATGATGATAACCAAAACACAAAATTAGTAAAACGTAAAATAAAAAATATATATAAAAATAAGAAGCTAAATTAAAATATTAGTATGTAAATGTAATTAAAAATATATATTTACAAATTATGAAAGTAACTCTCAACAGGAAACTGGCATCAAAAATCTCAATCCGTCTCACCTGCAGGAACACCTTGAGTCTGTCGAGCGGCGCGGTTCCTGTTCTGGACACCGATCCCGCCACTGCTCCTGCCATCAGCTGCCGCCACACGAACCCCGACTGCTTCTCCTTCTCCGAGAACTCGTCTGGAACCGTCAGATGCTCTCCGATGTCCAACATCTACACAAACACATCCACAAATACACAACAGTGGAGTTAGAGAAAGGAGGAGGCCATGTTATAGTCATTAACCTCATTGTTTCGTACCACTGAGTGTTTCCAGAACTGAGCGATTTCCTCCATGTTGTGCAGAGGGTTAAACAGGAAGTGATCTCGCCACTCGATCCAGTCGATGGTCATGGAATGATCTTTATCCATACTGTGAACAAAAGCACACAGTGTCACAAAATCACACCTGAAAGTAGGGATGGGCATATCAATCCTTAAGTATCGATATATCGATACTGATCCATTGGAAGTATCGATACTCAAATTAAAAATATCGATACTTAGGTGTTTTATTTACCAGTGATTTTGTTTATTTAACAAAAAGCAAGGCGTACAGTGTGCATTGAATTGGACGTGTTAGGAAACAACTGTTCACGATATAAAAATTTTCCTACTCATCTGAACGCACGCAAATGTTGCAAGACGGAACAAATCAATCACAGAGAGCATTCACTCACTCCAGACAGTGCATTCAAACCATAGACCGTAAAAAATATGGACGTAGTGTCCGTGACGTCACCCGTAGGTTTCTGAAGGGCGATTATGAAACTCATAGTGGGCAGGAGTTGGCCGTCGCCATCTTGGAATACTGGATACTGGCCTTAAAAGTATCATTATTGATATCGGCATCGATGATACTGGCCTTAAAAGTATCATTATTGATATCGCCATCAATGATACTGGCCCTAAAAGTATCGGTAGTGATATCGGTATCGATGATACTGGCCTTAAAACTATCGGTAGTGATATCGGTATTGATGATACTGGCCCTAAGAGTATCGGTAGTGATATCGGTATCGATGATACTGGCCTTAAAAGTATCATTATTGATATCGCCATCAATGATACTGGCCCTAAAAGTATCGGTAGTGATATCGGTATCGATGATACTGGCCTTAAAACTATTGGTAGTGATATCGGTATTGATGATACTGGCCCTAAAAGTATCGGTATTGATTAGAAAACAGTATAAGTGGTATCGCCCATCCCTATCTGAAAGCACTTAGCATAAATGCTAAACACAAACACACACACACCTTTGCAGGATTTTGGCTGCCTGCTCCAGCGTGATGTCCACACCCAGATTATGCAGCGACTGCTGGATCTCCCCCGCGTCCAACTGACCTGCAGAACACAAACACTGCATTACTATTGAAATATAAGAATGAACCAAAGACTATAGAATACCCAAGACATGTCACTCGTGTAGTTTTGAATGGGGAAAAATGCAACGCTCATTATGGCCGCGAAGCCCCACCTTCTTAGCGAAAGAGCCAATAGTTGATTAGTAAAGTCAGCGCATCACTGCAGCTGCAGTTAGAAGTCCCGGTTGCTATAGAAACAATCGGCGCTCTAGACGTGAACTCAGTACTGCGCATGCGCAATGGCTCATCAAACCGGAAAAATAAGCATTATTTAACGCTATTGGAGCACAAGGAACCATATTTATGAGGCAGTTCTTGTTGGATTTCATTGGAGATTTAAAATATGAAATTTAATCATAAGCTTGGTGAACAGTTTTGGAGAATTTGATGTTTCCCCATTCAAACAGATAGGAGCTGCACTTGCCTGCCCGAGAGGTGTTTCAAAGATGGCCGCCGAGTGACATGACTTGCCTTAAATGGACTTTGGAAGGAACTAATCAAACGGACATAGAATAGATGCTAGTGCTAATAAGCGGTAGAGACGCTAACAGTGATATAACAGTGCTAACATCAATATCAAACCTGCTGATACTAATATGATGTGATAGATGTTCAAAGTGTTATAGACAGCAGCGTTAAAATGAGGAGATGCTAACAGCATTAGCTTCTATAGATTCTGCATGTTATATATGCTAAGAGATAGCGATGTAGCAGCTAACAGTAATATCATAGCTGCTAATACTAATGTGATCTTATGAAGCTTATGAATGAGTTAGAAAATTGTATGGAAGCTAAATGCTAATGATACTGCAATAGTACAGATGCTAACAGTGATGTAAAATGCCAGGCATGAGTTTATAGATGTTATGTTTTGTTTTGTTAGATTGTAGGGTTATTGTGAAGTTATAGATGGCAAATATGTCTGTTAAAGATCTTTTGATCTAGAAAGCATCTGCTGTGTACAAACGTCTGTAAGATGTCAGTTTTACATACATTCTAATTCATGTACATCTTAAAGACATCTAATAGACATCTATTTGACATCTGATAGGAAATGTCTAATAGACGTATTGCAGATGAGCAAACTACGTTTTGCATATGTAAATGCAGACGTCAAATAGACGTCTCCGAGATGTACGTGTGCTATCAGGGACCTAATTCACCCAGTAAAGTTAATAGTGACTAACCGTCATTGTTTCGGTCCAAGCTGCGAAACATGAGTTTGAGGCGTTTCTCATGCGAGCGCAGGTACTCTGTGAACTCTTCAAAATCCAGCTGACCGTCATGATTAATGTCTCCGGCTCGTACAATCTGCTGCATATAGGGCATATACAGAGAGAAAGAGAAATGGCGGGAAAGAGGGATGCCGGGATAATTAGGAAAGATGGGATGGGGTACAAATGAAGGAGAAAAGCACATTAAAACCATGCAAAGCCTCCGGCCCACAGCACCAACATCAGACATGAGCAGTCAAACATGAATCACTGAATCTAAACACAGGTTCATTTTAGTTTGAGCCTCCTCATTTAGGGGTCACACTTGGCTCCCTCGCGGTCAAAAGGGACCGAAGCCTTAAAAAGTAACTTTCTTTTTCTTCAGGAAAATTTATGAAATACATTTTTGTTCAATAATATTTTGTGATTATTATTTAGAGTTTTGAGAAGTTTTTATGAATCTATGCAATATTTATACACTTTTAATGAACAAATTTTCCCACTAGAATTATTTTTATTTTTTAATTGAATTATGAATTTATTATTTTTCAATGCAATGCAAAAAATCAACATTTTACATTAAAATAGAGTAAAAGCATTTAAAATCCATTTTTTAAAGTGAAAAATGTGCCATCTGGTGGCCAAAAAAAAACAACTTGCGTAATGACCTTGTGTGCAACCTTCTGTATCTCCCTATGCATATAGGTTACATGTCATTACACAAGTTTTTTCAGCAAAAACTGATATTTATCCAATCAAAAAATATCTAAACCTCAACAAAAGTAATCTTTTAGAATGTCTAAATATATTTCTAAATGCAAACCTTAATAAAATGAAGAAACAGAAACAATAGGGGCTTTGGGATTCAATTATTTTTTTTTTTTTACTGTTTCTTCATTTTAAAGAAGAACACTTTCTGAACACTTTTTTTTTTCAGCACAGTGGCTGATTTGTAGCTTGTACCACCAAAAGATTCTCTGAATTATCGCATTTTTTTGTATTTCCCATTCATTTCCTATGTCAGTCATTTTTGACCGCGAAGGAGCCAAGTGTGACTTTTTCTTTTTCTTTTTTGACCCTTTTACATATCCGAATCATGTCAATAATTTTTTTGTGTACTCACATAGCTAATGCAACAAAAGTCACCAAGTGTCATTTCATTCTGATGAAGCTACGATTTTTTAAAATTCAAAATATAAAAATTTTTCGGTCAAAAATGACCGAAGAGGCCCATGCATTAACAAGATGAATGTAAACTAACGAAAACAAAGAAAGCCAAGCGCACAAAACAGTAGCTTTACATCGTGTTTGAATCATTTATACCCACCTAATCCACATAATTGATAGATAAACTGTCTGTTTAAATCTCTCTATGACTCTATCCAGAACTGTGCAAATAAAGGTATAAACGGTGTCCTAATTTGCAAGATTAATCATGTGTCAGTGTCCCGATTTGTGTTTTTCAGGGTGTCGCCGCACAACATTCAGTTTTTAAGACTCCCAGTGCGGCGTGTCTGAACGTGTTTATTCTGAGCTGTGCAAACGTGGAGGATTAGAGGCATTTCACTGGAGCTCCCAGGGCTTTACAATCAGATAAACTGTACATTCTGTTTTTTAAGGTGAGGACATTGATCTGAGAAAAACTGACCTAGAGTAATAATATCAGAGTAAACTGTTTAGTTCAGCAGAACCTTTTTATATTAATCATAACAAACAAGCTACTGTCGCTTTAAATCCACACTCAGTTCTGCAGTGGGAAACTCATTCAGACCACACCATTATTCCCACAATCCTTGGTATGTTATAGGGCAAATCAGCTGTAACTATGCCAGTGATTTCACCCACTTAACTAGCTTCTGCAGGGTAGACGTCTACAAAATACCCTTGTGTGTGTTCATGTGTTTATTTATGTGAGCCAGCAGTCACATGTCATTTACTCTCACATGGATCTGCTCCAAGACGCTGACCTTTTGCACACTCCACAGCCTACATGTGTGTTTCTCTGAGCCTATGTGTGAAGTTGAGTACTTTTTCTAGCCAATGTACATTTATCATAATGCATGATGCAAATACATTAACACATGCACATGTGCATCCGAACCTCATTAAGGAAAGCACACTACAAAATCATCAAGTTTCATGTCACAAGACTGTCCCAGGCAAACAGATCAATTGTATTGAACTAAAAACCATAGTGCAATTGAAGTCAAAAGTTTACATAAACTGGAGAATTTGCAAAATGTTAATATTTTACCAAAATAAGAGGATCATACAAAATGCATATTACTGTTTATTTAGTACTGACCTGTATAAGATTTCACATAAAAAAAACATGTTCAAAAGTTTAAACCTGCTTGATTCTTGAATGATCCACAGCTGTTTTTTTTTATTTTTGTTTAGTGATAGTTATTTATGAGTCCCTTGTTTGTCCTGAACAGTTAAACTGCCTGCTGTTTTTCAGAAAAATCCTTCAGGTCCCACAATTTCTTCAGCATTTTTGTATATTTTAACCCTTTCCAACAATGACTGTATGATTTTGAGATCCATCTTTTCACACTGAGGACAACCGAGGGACTCATATGCAACTATTACTGAAGGTTCGAACACTCACTGATGCCCCAGAAGGAAAAACCATGCATTAAGAGACAGGGGTGAAAACTTTTGAGCAGAATTAAGATGTGTACATTTTTCTTATTTTGTCTAAATATCATGTCTCTTCATTTAGTACTGCCCTTCAGAAGCTACAGAAGATAGTTACATGTTTCCCAGAAGACAAAATAAGTAAAATTTACCCTGATTTTTAAATTCAAAAGTTTTCACCCCCGGCTCTTAATGCATGCTTTTTCCTTCTGGAGCATCAGTGAGTGTTTGAAACTTCTGTAATAGTTGCATACGAGTCCCTCGGTCGTCCTCAGTGTGAAAAGATGGATCTCAAAATCATACAGTCAATGTTGGAAAGGGTTCAAATACACAAAAATGCTGAAAAACTGAAGGATTTGTGGGACCTGACAGATTTTTCTAAAGAAAAGCAGGCAGTTTCACTGTTCAGGACAAACAAGGGACTCATGAACAACTATCATTAAAAAACATTCAAGTAACAACACAGTATTAAGAATCAAGTGTTTGTAAACTTTTAAATGGGGACATTTTTATAAATTCAACTATTATTTTCTCTTGTGAACTATAGGTAAATGTCATGTGAAATATCTTATTCAGATCAGTACTAAATACAAAATAACATGCATTTTGTACGATCCCTCTTATTTTGGCAAAATAATTAACATTTGACCTTAACTGTATAAAACTTTTTTTTTTTGTTATTAAAAATAAATAAGCGAGCCCAGCCCAGGAGACAAAAACGAATGAAAAAGTAACGTAATGCATTACTTTTCATTAAATTTGTTTTCATTTTTATAGAGTTACGCAATATTGCAATGCATTACTTTTAAAAGCAACTTCCCCAACACTGATAAACAGCGTGCAGCATGCCGTGGACAGATTAGATAACAAAGATTCATTTAACATCTGTGTGTCTGTTTGATCATTACTTGGCTTGGGTTCTCATTGTTTCCTAAAGCTTGTGTTTGACCTGCTGGGATTATATCACTGTAACCTCTTTAGCAAGCACCTCACTGATAGAAATGTAGAACTTAGGAGTTGGTTCAAATCACTTAACCAAAGTTTGAGCAAAGATAGTGATGCTTGACTTAGCAAACACACTAGCCTACAGAAAACCCTCATTTAGGATAGGTGGAGACTCTGTGCTGTTGATTTACTGCCAGAGGGTGCTGATGCCCTTCCTCTGTTCCTGCCATTGACCTTGCGATCATTAACTATTAAGCTCATAAACTGGTTCATTAGTGCTACAACACAGTGCTCTAATCTAACCCCATTCCTGACCTTGACATGAAGCCTTTGAAACAAGAATCCAGCTGTGTAGGCGTACTTTTATCATAGGAAGCACTGTGAGGGCGAGTATGTTAGCGAGTAACTGTATAATGGGTTATACTCTCACTAATGGCTCCAGCACATCTGTCTAATCTGAGCTGAACATCAGGCCTGGCCTGACCATCAACAAGCCACTTTTTGTTGGTCGCTTGCCTGCTTTCTCTTTCTGGAGCACAGTGAAATCTCAGCAGTCTGAAATCCTGTTTACATAATTATATATTAAATATTGTGGTTTATAAAGGTTCATCCCATTTTATGTACTTCTGCACTAATCTATGCCATTAATGTAGTGTAATAGTGAGTACAAGCCGCACATCAAGTGCATTGGAAATGTAGTTTCCTTCTAAATCTACAGAAGTTGTTTCATTTACGATAACATTAATGCACACAGTTGAGGTCAAAAGTTTACACCCCCCTTTCAGAGTCTGCAAAATGTTAATTATTTTACTAAAATAAGAGGGATCATATAAAATGCATGTTATTGTTTGTTTAGCACTGACCTGAATAAGATATTTCACATAAAAGATGTTTACATATAGTCCACAAGAGAAAATAAAAGTTGCATTTAGAAAAATCACCCTGTTCAAAAGTTTACATCCCCTGATTCATAATACTGTGTTGTTACCTGAATGATCCACAGCTGTGTTTTTCTGTTTAGTGATAGTTGCTCCTGAGTCCCTTGTTTGTCATAAACAATTCAACTGACTGCTGTTCTTCAGAAAAATCCTTCAGGTTCCACAAATTCTTTGGTTTTCCAGCATTTTTGTGTATTTGAACCCTTTCCAACAATGACTGCATGATTTTGAGAGCCATCTTTTCAAACTGAGGACAACTGAGGGACTCATAAGCAACTATTACAGAAGGTTCAAGGTTCAAGAAGTGCTTACTGATGCTTTAGAAGAAAAAACATGCTTTAAGAGCCGGGGGATGAAAACTTTTTTAATTTAAAGTTCAGGGTAAAATTATTTTGTCTTCTGAGCTACTAAATGAAAACATTTGATATTTAGGCAAAATAAGAAAAATGTACGATAATAAGAAATAAAACATCAGAAAATAAGAAAAATCTCCATTCTGTTCAAAAGTTTTCACTCCCAGCTCTTAATGCATGGTTTTTCCTCATCAGCATCAGTGAGTGTTTGAACCTTCTGTAAGAGCTGCATTTGAGTCCCTCAGTTGTCCTCAGTGTGAAAAGATGGATCTCAAAATTATACAGTCATTGTTGGAAAGGGTTCAAATAAACAAAAATGCTGAAAAACCAAAAAATTTGTGGGACCTGACAGATTTTTCTGAAGAAAAGCAGGCAGTTTAACTGTTCAGGAAGAACAAGGGACTCATGAACAAATATCACTAAACGAAAAACACAGCTGTGGATCATTCAGGTAACTTTAGAACAGGGCAATTTTTATAAATTCAACTATACTTTTCTCCTGTGGATACATGTAAACATCTTCTATGTGTCATGATCGGGGCTGTGGGTTTTCCCTCAGCCACCTGAGGTCGCTGTTTGCACTGCACTCTGATTCATCACGTCTGTTTTGTCATTACCACTGATTCACACACAGCTGTTCACAATCTGGACTCTGTATAAGAACACTCACACTTCATTCCGTTTTCAGGTCTGCATTGTCTTATGTCTCCTGTTTTGTCTGTTCACTCTGCGTTCCTGAATTCCTGGCTCAAGATCATGTTCCCTGTTTAGTTTATTTAGTGTTTCAGTTTGTTACGTTTGTGCCGTGTTGGCCTTTTGTTTTGTTTATTTTCTGTTAATAAAATACTTACCTGCATCTGGACCCAGACCTCCTTGGCTGTAACGTGACAGAATGCAGACCTCACTGATGGGTCCAGCGGGGAGTCATTTTTTTTCTGAGGAGGCGGAGGCAGCGTCGGCCACCCGCTTTGAGACCATCTACGCCTGTTTGGCGGCGATGGAGGCCATTAACGCTGAGGCGGAGCGGAAGCGCCCCTACTATAGGGCCAGGGCGGAGGCGTTTTTTCAGGAGAGGGCGACCGCTCTCTCTGTGCCGGACGCGGCGTTGACCGCTCTCTCTGTTCCGGACGCGGCGGTGACCGCGCTCTCTGCTACGGACGCGCCGGTGACCGCTCTCTCTGCTCCGGACGCGGCGGTGACCGCGCTCTCTGCTACGGACGCGCCGGTGACCGCTCTCTCTGCTCCTGACGCGGCGGTGACCGCTCTCTCTGCTCCTGACGCGGCGGTGACCGCTCTCTCTGTTCCGGACGCGGCGGTGACCGCTCTCTCTGCTCCGGACGCGGCGGTGACCGCTCTCTCTGCTCCGGACGCGCCGGTGACCGCTCTCTCTGCTACGGACGCGGCGGTGACCGCTCTCTCTGCTCCTGACGCGGCGGTGACCGCTCTCTCTGCTCCGGACGCGGCGGTGACCGCTCTCTCTGCTCCGGACGCGGCGGTGACCGCTCTCTCTGCTACGGACGCGCCGGTGACCGCTCTCTCTGCTCCGGACGCGGCGGTGACCGCGCTCTCTGCTACGGACGCGCCGGTGACCGCTCTCTCTGCTCCTGACGCGGCGGTGACCGCTCTCTCTGCTCCGGTACGCGGCGGTGACCGCTCTCTCTGCTCCGGACGCGGCGGTGACCGCTGAAGTTCCTCTGGCGGCGAGGCCAGCTCACGTTCCTCTGGCGGCGGTGTCCGCTCACGTCCCTCCGCTGCACGGGCCTGGCCCGCCATCCCTCCCCCTTATGCACCTTCCACCGTTCCTCCTCCCTCCAGAAATTTTGTTTTGGGAACGTCTGGTAGCCGTTCCCTAGAGAGGGGGTACTGTCATGATCGGGGCTGTGGGTTTTCCCTCAGCCACCTGAGGTCGCTGTTTGCACTGCACTCTGATTCATCACGTCTGTTTTGTCATTACCACTGATTCACACACAGCTGTTCACAATCTGGACTCTGTATAAGAACACTCACACTTCATTCCGTTTTCAGGTCTGCATTGTCTTATGTCTCCTGTTTTGTCTGTTCACTCTGCGTTCCTGAATTCCTGGCTCAAGATCATGTTCCCTGTTTAGTTTATTTAGTGTTTCAGTTTGTTACGTTTGTGCCGTGTTGGCCTTTTGTTTTGTTTATTTTCTGTTAATAAAATACTTACCTGCATCTGGACCCAGACCTCCTTGGCTGTAACGTGACACTATGTGATCGTATTCAGGTGAGTACTAAATATAAAAATAACATACATTCTGTACGATCCCTCTAATTTTGATAAAATAATGATCATTTTGCAGATTCTTAAAGGGGGAAGTAAACTTTTAACCTGTACACTAACTACCTTATTTTTTAACTACAAACTTGAGTGTGCAAGGCTTCCATTTGTGTGTAATTTTAGCTGCACAAAACCTTCCCCGTTGTGCTGCTTGAGGCTGCAAACTGATATTTGCTATCACATTAGTTTAATGTATTATCAGAATCACAAACACACTGGTTTGGAACGCAAATGCATCTTACTGCACTGTGGAATTCGTGTAGTTATCTAACTAGCGGCTAATGAACCGGAAGTCTCGCACATTTACAGCAATTAGCCTCACTTAGTGTTGAAAAATAGGGTGAATAGCTTTAAGTACATAATGTACAGTACACGATTTGCAAAGCCAATTTTATCTGTAGACTTGCGCTAGATAACCACGCCCACTGCGAATCTCATTGATCTGATACAATCTGATTGGCTGCGACTGTATCGCGTACTGCAGCATTTTCGCTTTCAGTGTTTAGACGGTGATCACGTGACTTGGAGCTGCAGGTTATTATCTCCATATTATCATAAACCTATGAATTCACGGACAGTTATCCTGTACTATAAATACCCTACGTGTATTAGGTTTGCTCCGTACCTCCTCCACTGAGCTCCACGACATCCCTCGGGCGGCAAGTCCAATCCGCAGCTCGTTCACATCGACGCCTCCGTCCTTGTTCAGATCCAGCTGCTCGAAGAGTTCGGCCCAGAGCCGCTCGCGTTCGGGATCGACCCCGCTGTCCATGCATCGCGCCCGCGTCCAGCCCGAGCGGCATCCGCGCTGCCACATTATGATTTCCACGCACCGTTACCCACGGAGAGACATCGGCTCTCGGACACGGGCGGAAGACGCGTTCTGCGTGCGTCCAAAAAAGGAGCTGTTGGCGAAATAAACCCCCTTCGCGTCGCGTCAGAGTTCGCGTTTCGCAGATGGTGTCAAACAGCTGGTTTACACGAGAACCAGGAAGCTTTCGCAATCGTGAACTCAGTACTTCCAAGATATCCACGCGCTAGCTGTTTCTTTTCCACAAGCATTGCGACATTTTAAGACGAGCTGAAAATACCAGGCTGTCCTTATGCGTCAAAACATGATGAACGCGTGTGAAACGCGGGGTCGAGGACTACAGTGACTTACCGCTGTTGTTGCGACTCACCGATACAACAGCGGCTTCAGATTACACCCTCAGGAGGGGCTTCCTTCTGCCAGTACGTGATATAAACACAAATGATCCAAAATATCCCGGTCTCAGCAGAGAAACGCTGTACTGTTGCTAATGAATTAAATGCAGCTTCTCCAATACAGTACACGAATATGATCAGACCTTAACATGAGTAAAACACCTTCTGTCATTTAGAAAGGAACATGATCTTTTCACAAGGGTGATTGGTTATTTTGATTCAGCCTGGCTCGTGAAGTCACTTCCTGAGGCTTCATTAAGAATTCATAAGGTTTAAGAGGAGGAAGTGGGTTTGAATGGAAGTAGCATAATCATGTTTTTCAGTATATCTGTTGACTCTTATCAGAAGGATCAGAAGTGTGAACAGGAGAACATATGTGACCCCTGGACCACAAAACTAGTTAATTTTTTATTTTAATCTTTAAATTGAAATGTATACATCATCTGTAAGCTGAATAAATAAGCTCCCATTGATGTATGGTTTGTTAGGATAGGACAATATTGAAAATCTGAGGGTGCAAAATATATATAGAGAGAGAGAGAGAGAGAGAGAGACCTCTAAAGTTGTCCAATTGAAATTCTTAGAAATGCATCCTACTAACCAAAAAATAAGTTTTGATATATTTCTGAAAATGTACTAAATATCTTCATGGAACATTATCTTTGCTTAATATCGTAATGCTTTTTTTGGCATACAAGAAAAATACATACAATGCATTGTTGGTAGGGTTGCAAAGGGGTGGAAAATTTCCTGTAAATTTCCAGAAACTTTCCAAAAATCCCAGGAGGGTTCCAAAAAATCCTGGAAAGTTTCCAAAATTTCTGGAATGTTCCCGAAATTTACAGAAATTTTCTATTTTTGCAACCCTAATTATTAGTTTTTTCTACAAATATGCTACTTAAGACTGGTTTTGGGGACCAGGGTCACACATGGTAGAAGTGCTGGCTTTTAGGAATAGCCAAACTGAAAAAAAAAAAACACATCTATGACTAATCCTAAGGTGTTTAGATGGTCCAAAATGGTCATTTATCGTCATTAGTTGGCTCAAGATGAAGTCTAAATCAGCTAAACTGTTAGCCAGTTTTTGATCTGCTAGAGGTAGACCATCTTGGTCAGTTTGGTTAAACTAGTAGACCTCCAAAAAACAACCACTGTGTTGCAAAAACCAGTTTGACCACCTCAAAGGGCTCACTCAAAAATTCTGTCAATGTTTACTCGCCCTCATGTTGGTATGCATTTGACTTTCATTCCTGCGGCTGCGTGCAACCCAAAAGGAGAAGTTTAGATGAATGTCCATGCTGTATGCTTCCATACAATGTTAATGAATGGGAACGAATGCTGTCAAGCTCCAAAAAGAAGTCATTTGTGACCCTAGACCACAAAATCAGTCTTAAGTAGCATGGGTATATTTGTAGCAATAGCCAAAAATACATGGGTCAAAATTATTACATTTTTCTTTTATGCCAAAAATCATTAGGATATTAAGTAAAGATCATGTTCCATGTCCTAACATAAATATATCAAAACTTAATTTTGATACTGAACTTCATTTGGACAATTATAAAGGTGATTTTCTCAATATTTAGATTTTTTTGCATCCTCGTATTCAATTTTCAAATAGTTGCATCTTGACCAAATATTGTCCCATCCTAACATCAACAGAAAGCATATTTATTCAGCTTTCAGATTATGTATAAATCTCAATAAAAAAAAATAAAAAAAATTACCCTTATGACCCTTTTAATGGTCCAAAGTCACATTTGACTTTCATTCCAGCGTGCAACCGAAAAAAGTTTAGATGAATGTCCATGCTGTTTGTAAATGAATGGGAACATATGCTATCAATCTCCAAAAATAAGTAATTTGGTAGATTTACGAGAGGAACAGACACAAATGTAAGTCATTTTCCTGGTTTCATCTGTTTTTGTACATTGTGGTATTTCTGTTTGAAGACACTTAGACTTTAAATACAATCCATAATTTGTTTGGCCTACTTTTTCAGAGCCTGGTAGTGTTTCCCAAATGTCATGCACATCTATTTTGTTCAGTTTTCCAACAGGGTCTGAAACATAAAATTATGCAAGCCTCTGACGATAATGCCTCACTATAAATGCATTCACTATCACTGCGATCAACAATAATAGCTCTGCAAATGTCAGTGACTGCATGGAAACAAGCTATTATGTGAACTGATGAACAGAACATGCTAAGATCAGCACAGATAACCTACTGGACACCTGTTGCCTTCAGTGACTGTTCCCAACACAAATACAGCTGATACACAAACAGATACACGCTTTCTGAAGAAAACCCGATGTCAGCTGCTGTCCACACCAACTGTACGAACGTCAATACAGCCTGTAATCAGCACTGTTTGGCTCTAAACTGTGATGTGGACAGCCATTGTGTTGCATTGTCAGCCAACAGCTGTCTGTGTTGTTTCACGATCTCAGGATCAGATTAATGTCGCTATATAACAGCAGGACACAAGAGAGAGTCCAGCAGACTGGAGACATTTGATCATTTCTTTGAGGTTGATTCAGACGTTGTGTGATGTGTAAGGGGCTGTCTGGCATCCCCTCCTCATGCCTGGAGAAGTGAGTATCAGCACTTTTAGAAAGACATATACTTGTGTATGGATCTAAAACTGTATCTTGATGTTACAGGGCGAAGGGCATGAGGGTCAAACTGTCCCATCTGGCTGAAAAGCAGGAGTGGGTTTACAAACACAGGTAACACGAGAGCACTGTCAATTAAAGTCGTTTTCTTCAGTACAAATTAAGATTAATCAACTACGTTAGTAGCAATATTTGAAAATTGAGATTTATACATCATCTAAAAGCTGATAAATAAGCTTTCCATTGGTGTATGGTTTGTAAGGATAGGACAATATTTGGCTGAGATACAACTATTTGAAAATCTGGAATTTGAGGGTGCAAAAAAACTAAATATTAGGAAAATCGCCTTTAAAGTTCTTAGCAATGCAAATTACTAATCAAAAATTAAGTTTT
This sequence comes from Garra rufa, assembly GCF_049309525.1. NCBI lineage: Eukaryota > Metazoa > Chordata > Actinopteri > Cypriniformes > Cyprinidae > Garra > Garra rufa. The sequence goes on along the minus strand of NC_133366.1, from coordinate 7,598,153 downwards.
GATATATTTATGGTAGGAAATTTAGAAAATATCTTCATGGAACATGATCTGTACTTAATATCCTAATGATTTTTGGCATAAAAGAAAATTTTAATTTTTAAGTGATATTTATCACCCATACAATGTATATAACCATGCTACTTAAGACTGTTTTTGAGGTCCAGGGTCACATATGTTGAGTACCACAACAAATTATTTACTCTTTTGCTCATCTCATTTTTGTTAAAAAAAAGCAAAAACACTAAGAGTGCTAATATTCGCACTTCATAAAGTCTGATTGGCTGTCAATGTTTTTTCATTCATTAGCTACAATAACGTTTTTAAAGTGCTAACAAGAATATTGTTATAGTTAGTGTTGACTTTACGATTCTCACAGAACGATTATTAAAACTTTATGGTGTTAATCTTTGCCTGAGACACTTATCTTTAAAGTGAATGAGACCAATTTGTAAACGTTCAAATACTTTTTCAATAACTAAGCCACAATATGTAAACACTGTATTTTGGTGTAATCACGGATCCTTTTTAGTATTATATCCAGTTTTAAAGCTTTCTGCCATGACTACACAACATGGTAAACCCTATCCACCTTATTCTTCAATGTGGAAGTAAGCGGATGGTTGAGACTTCTGGTTCATTAACACTACACAGAATTTGCAAATGTAAAAAATTGTTTTTTATAGTTCATTAGCTGAGAAAAAAATTCTGTATTTGAATCCGTTTGTATTGTAAGTGCCTTACCATAACCTAAAATAGGGGCGCATCGAAGTTATTTTTAGAGGTAATCAATATTATGCCACAAATGCTATCGATTGAGTTGAACTTGTAGAGAACCCTATGTATTTAACATTATTTACGACAAGCCGAATTAAGTAATAAAAGGATATATTGTTTCCCAGTGTTGGAAAGTTACTTTTAAAAGTAATGCATTACAATATTCCTTAAAACAGTAACTAATTTGGTTCCTTAATTACTATTTATGGTAAGTAATGTGTTACGTTACATTTTAAATCTGGCCAGGGCTTGTTTGTTTTTAATATAAAAAGTTCAATTTTTTGCAAATGTAAAAGCCTTTTTAGACCAAAAGCCTCAGGCTTAGAGAAAAGTAAATTCTTGTCTGTGCAGTAGACCACAGAAGAAAAATGTCAACTCTTCAGAAAAAAAAAAAAAAAAAAAAAGGAAAACAAATGCTAGATTATCTTGAGTAATTATTGCTTATTAGTATGGATGAACTGGATCATCGAAGGTCGGCAGCAAAGACATCGGTTAATAAAATGGGATTAAATACATAAAGGATATTTGTATTATTTAACATTTAATTATTGCAGGTTTGCTTTGAATTTCACTGTTTTTATTCATTTTGAGGAATACTGTATCTCTTTTTTTAGCAAGTGAGATGAATTAATGCATGTTCACATTTATTCTAGAACTAAAGTAACATCTTACAATTTCTTTCAACATGGGGACAGGAGAGCTTTTAATTAATAAACAGGGGGAAAAGTAACTCAGATATTTTCTTGTCAATTAAAAAGTAATGCCTTACTTTACTAGTTACTTGGAAAAAGTAATATAATTACGTAACTTGCATTACTTGTAATGCATTACCCTCAACACTGCTGTTTCCGTCAGAGTGAATGAGGAAAAGCTGCCTCAGGACCTGGAGTCTTTACTCAACAGCAAGCGTGAGAGACTTTCTTAATGATTTGACTTAATTAGTTCATTTGTCTTTTCTAAAGTGAAACCCAGTGTGACGGAGTTTAATCGTTCTCTCTGCAGTGGGCATTCAGGCGTTCCGCTGGTTCCTGTGCTCAGAGTTCAGCGAGGAGAACCTGGAGTTCTGGCTGGCGTGTGAGGAATACAAGAACGCATCCGGCTCCAAACTGGCGGCCAAAGCCCAGAACATCTACAACCAGTTCATCAACCCTGATGCTCCTCGGGAGGTAAGAGACGAGACGAATTTAACTAAAACAAATCAAAGTTTGAGTAAATAAAGAAAGTCTATTTTTAGAACAGTTGAGACCTTTTGCATTCTATTTTAATTACTTTCACACACATTTTGACCAAAAGCAAGCGGCATTCATTAGCAGCAGCACAAAAAAAAAAAAAAATGCTTTTTTAAATTATTATTTTTAAAATTGTTTTAATTTGAAGTATGAATGAGTGCACTGTATTATTCTAAAAAATAAAATCTTTTATTTAAATCTGTATAATGTATTTATATATTTAATATCTCTTTAACCCCTTAAGCTCTGCAGCATATTTTGGATTTTTTTCAGAGTTAGGCACACCAAAATTTAAGAGAGCGCCCTAACCACATACTTTGGAATAAATTGATAAAAATGGTCTCATTTGACAGGAAACTTTCTGAATTTTAAAACATGAGTAAATTTTTGCATATTTTGTATTGTATATGTTTGTAATATTGTCATGAACACAGTCAAAAAGTCAGATTTTTATATATATTTTTTATTATTTTTTTTATGTATATATCTGTAAATTAGGAAAAGTTTGGTCTATGTTCCTGCAAGAGGTTTCATTTTATTCCACTAGGTGGCAGTAAACACGGGAAAAAAGAATTTTGTTGATAACATCTTCCAAGCAAAAGTTATTTAGCTTTGACTGAAATGAGGCATTGGAGTCTCCTTTAATTCTCTTTTTTTTTTTTTCTGAATGCAGTAGACACACCTGAACTTAAAAGAGCGCCCTAACCACATACTTTGGAATAAATTGATAAAAATGGTCTCATTTGACAGGAAATATTCAGTGTTTTAAAACATGGGTAAAATATTGCATATTTTGGATTTCATATTTTTACAATATTGTCATAAACACAAAGAAAAAGTAAGAAAAATTATTATTGTTTTAATTTAGTTGTTATTTAGAAGTCTGTAAATAAGGACCAGTTAGGTCTATGTTCCTTTAGGAGGATTCTTTTGATTCCTCTAGGTGGCAGTAAACACAGGAAAAAAGAATTTTGTTGATAACATCTTCCAAGCAAAAGTTATTTAGCTTTGACTGAAAGGAGGCATAGGAATCTCCAATTGTGCTTTTACATTATTCATTTTTGATTTCTGAAAGCAGTAGACACACCAAAGGGCGCCCTACCCATATACTTCGGAATAAACTGACAGAAATGGTCTCATTTTAAAGAAAACAACCTAAGCTAAAAGCTGATATAGGATTTTAGGCTAGTATGTGAACACAGATGTAGTTATCAGTGCAGAAATATGATGCAAAAGTTTGCTTGTTCACAGGAGTCATTTCAGTTTTTGTGTTTCTTTTGAAATTATTCTTCGATATTTTACTGTAATGTGAAAAATCTGTGAAGTGAAGCACATATTTATATTCCTGAGAGTAAGAGCTTTCATTTGATATATGACTTGTCTATTTTTAGTGAGTTTGTGTGCCATAAATATGAAACATCATTATTTGTCTGATTTTCTCGAGGGGGGGGGGGAGGTTGCGCAATAACGAATTTAGACTGTATTTTTTTTTTTTTATGTAAAATTAATGCAAATATCATGGGATTCGCAAGAAAGCAGAGGTTCTAAGCTTTCAAAAAATACCATATATGTCTAGTTTTGTGCTTCACAGTTCATAGATTTTAAAAAAATTATAAGATGACCCCCCCCCGTGGACCCGTCGGTGGGTCCAAGGGAGTGGCCAGAGCTGAAGAGATTTTAGTTGATATTTAGAAGTCTGTAATTTAGGACCTGTTTGGTCTATTTCCCAGCAGAAAGTTTCTTTTGATTCCACAAGGTGGCAGGAAACACGAGAAAAAAGAATTTTGTTGATAACATCTTCCAAGCAAAAGTTATTTAGCTTTGACTGAAAGGAGGCATAAGAATCTCCGATTGTGCTTTTGCATTAGTAATTTTTTTTCAATTTCTGAAAGCAGTAGACACACCAAAGGGCGCCCTACCCATATACTTCGGAATAAACTGACAGAAATGGTCTCATTTTGAAGAAAACAACCTAAGCTAAAAGTTGATATAGGATTTTAGGCTAGTATGTGAGCACAGATGTAGTTATTAGTGCAGAAATATAATGCAAAAGTTTGCTTGTTCACAGGAGTCATTTCAGTTTTCGTGATTCTTTTGAAATTATTCTTCGATATTTTACTGTAATGTGAAAAATCTGTGAAGTGAAGCACATATTTATATTCCTGAGAGTAAGAGCTTTCATTTGATATATGACTTGTCTATTTTTAGTGAGTTTGTGTGCCATAAATATGAAACATCATTATTTGTCTGATTTTCTCGAGGGGGGGGGGAGGTTGCGCAATAACAAATTTAGACTGTATTTTTTTTTTTTATGTAAAATTAATGCAAATATCATTGGATTCGCAAGAAAGCAGAGGTTCTAAGCTTTCAAAAAATACCATATATGTCTAGTTTTGTGCTTAACAATTAATAGATTTTTTTAAAATAATACAATGACCCCCCTGCGGACCCACCGGTGGGTCCTAGGGCGTGGCCAGAGCTTAAGGGGTTAAATAAGTTATCTATTTTTGCATTACAATGATGAACATTTAGAGAGATTTGCTTAAATGCCATAATAATACAACATCGTAATGGTCCCAAAATAGGCTTTTTAATACTTTTTGAAGTAAAATATGACCCAGACATGATTTTGACAGTTTTCACTCCTGTATACATTTCCAGTCAAACGTTTTTGAGCAGTAAGAATTTTAATGTTTTTTTAAAGAAGTCTCTTCTGCTCACTAAGCCTGGTATTATTTGATCCAAAATGCAGCAGTAATATTGTGAAATATATTTACTACTTAAAATAACTGCTTTCTATTTGAATAGATAGTAAAATGTAATTTATTTTTGTGATCAAAGCTACATTTTCAGCATCATTACTCCAGTCTTCAGTGTCACATGGTCCTATAGAAATCATTCTAACATGGTGATTTGCTGTTTACGAAACCTTTTATTATTATTATGAATATTTAAAACAGTTGAGAACATTTTTTTCAGGATTCTCTGAATAGAAAGATCTAAAGATCAGCATTTATCTGGAGGGAAGGAAATTATAGACATTAATGCTTTTATTTATCAAGGATGCTTTAAACTGTTCAAAAGTGATGATAAAGACATTTATAATGTTACAAAAGATTTCTATTTGAGATAAATGCCGTTCTTCTGAAATCTTTATTCATCAGAAACATGAAAAAAGTCTATTTAGCTGCTTTTTCAACAACAATGACAAATGTTTTGATCATGTGACTGGAGTAATGAAGCTAAAAAATCAGCTTTGAAATCACAGGAATAAATCAAATTTTAAATATATTAAAATAGAAAACAGTTATTTTAAATAGTAAAAATATTTCAAAATTTTACTGTTTTTGCTGTGCTGTAAATGCAGGCTTAGTGAGCAGAAGAGACCTCTTAAATTTTTTTTTTTAATCTTACCATCCAAAAACTTTTGACTGCTAATGCACGAGCTCATATGACGCAATTCTCAGGTGAATCTGGACAGCGAGACCCGCGAGGCGTTGATGGGGCTGATGGAGGATCCCACAGCGGACACGTTCGGTGACGCTCAGCAACGGATCTTCTCTCTAATGGCTAAAGACTCGTTCCCACGTTTCCTGCGCTCGTCTTACAGCCAGCAGGCTCTCAAAGTCCTGTGAGACACACTACTATCAAAAAAACTCTGTATCTGTGGTCTAGATTATTTACTTAACCCTGGAATGTGTCATAGTTTAGTCAGACATGGACTCTGTAGTCATATAATGGCTCACTGTGGCTTTATATCTTCAAACTTAATAAAGTTATAAGGGTCAAAATAGGAGTGTTTTGCTGTCTGTCATACACTGAGAGCCAATCAGAGATCAGGAAGCTCAAGGTCGCCAGACAATGAAATATGTGGTAGTTTGCATACATTTCTAGTACAATTTTTTTATATATATATATTAGAGTCAAATGTTTTTACAGAGAGGATTTTGGGTATCTCATTTTGTCACTTCACAATTCAGAAAATTCTTAGAACAGGCAGAAAACTATATTATTTTTTGGGGGAATAAAATCGAGTATAAAATCAAGCAAATTATATATGAACAAATCCCTCTGTAAAAACCTTCAGCATATAGACAGGAATACAAAAGTTTAGTTTGGTGTGTGCAAGTGCTACTGAAGTGGAGATTTATGGCTCAGTGTTGAAGAAAAAAACTCATTTTGAGAAAACAGCCTTTAAAAATATGGATTGTAATTGAAATCTATTGACACAAATAGATAAAGTGCTATAAAAGAAACACTTTTCTTTTCACTAGACTGAAAAAACACCAAAAATCTCAATCTCGACAGGTGCATGAAAAAAAAACTGTTTTTGCCTGCAGTGTCTCCCCTTAACAGTGGAAAAAGTCGGTGTGGTTTACGAGATAAACACAAAAGGGAGGAAAGGGGCATATAATACTAGAATTCGATCATGAAATTACCTAGATTTACACAAAATAGCAGTGCTTGCCCATGACAAATTCACTAAATTTCTTGACATTATAAAACCTAAGAATAATTAGGTGTAAATAACTTATTTTATTTTACAAAAATAAGCACAGTCTAAAGAATTATGACCTGTTGTACATGATATTCCATGTTTCTTTCTCTAAGAATACAGAATAAACTTTTCACTATTAGTCCACAGAAAGTGGCAAACATCAGTTTTTTTAATAAGGTGGCGCCATCTAGCGGCTCCACATCGGATTACAGTATTTGCCTGCCATCACTTGGTCTTGGATGATCCAGCAGCTGGTTTTGAGGGTCCAGCTGTGCCACCTTTGGCTTCTGGCGTTTTCAACACGCTCAGTTTCTTATGAAGGGATGTGCTGGCCTTCTGTGTGACTTCCTGTTCGATCCTATTCCTGATGGCCACGTCCAAACTCTGCACAAACACAGACTAATTAAACCACTATTATTTAACACGGAATGATTTTAAAAGCAAACCGAATGTTTACCTTCTTCAGCTTCTGCTGGTGGACCACTTGAGCCTTTTTGGGTGCGATAATCCTTCCTGAAATAAAGAGGATTTGAATATCACGAAGTGCGCGTGCGCGTGCACGTATGTATAATCGCAAACGCGTTCACTCAGTATGCTGCGCTATCTATATATCGCAGTATTACATTCAGAATACTTTTTCTTCAAAAACACGACGTTTTTACCTCCTTTCTTGGGTCCTTTTGGTTTGTGTTGTGGCTTTTTAGCTCCTCCTGGTCGCTGCGCTTTAAATTTCCGTTTACCCTGAGCCATTTCAACGGTTTATTCGCAACCGGAAACAGAAAGACGTAGGATGCGAAATAGAATAAAAGTCTCTTAAAACGTTTAGGGTTAAATTTTAAAATAAAAGTCTCGTCTGAATGGCAAACAGAGAGTGCGTGTGATACACTCCAAGTTTTTTAACAGTAAGACTTTTAATGTTTTTTATATCTAACTACTGCTTTTATTAGATCCAAAGTACAGCAAAAATTTGACATTTTTAAAATAGTTTTACTATTTATAAAATAACAGTTTTCTGTTGGAATATATTATAAAATGTCATTTATTCCTGTGATTTAAAGCTAAATTATTAGTATCATTACTTCAGTAACATCAGAAATTTTCAGAAATCATTCTAATATTCTGATTTCCTGCCCAAAACATTATTATTATTATATTGATAATGTCATACTTTTTACTGCACTATTTTTTTTTTACCTTTAATACTTAAGAACATTAAAATGTAGCACTTTCTTGTACTCAATTAAATCTTTGAATTACTTTTACTTGACTAAAAGTAAAAAAGTACTAGATTTCTAATGTAATTAACTATTGAATTATATTTAATATGAAACGTAGTGCAGTAAAATGTTCAATATTATGCTTTGGAATTTTATAAAGTAAAGTTTTCGAAAGAAAAACACTCTGATAAAGTACTTTTAAAGCAGTGAAGTAAAAATACTTCACTACTGTCCCCCTTTGTTGAAAACAGCGGAGAAGAAATTCTTCAGGTTTCTTTGATGAATAGAAAGTTCAGAAGAACAGCATTTATCTGCAATAGAAATCTTTTGTAACATTATAAATGTCTTTATCATCACTTTTGATCAATTTAAAGCATCCTTGCTAAACAAAAGTATTAATTTCTATCATTTCTTTCCCAAAAATAAATAAAAATATTTATACTAACTCCAAGATTTTGAATGGTATAGTGTATAATGTTACAAAAGCTTTTTATTTCAGATAAATGCTGATTTTTGGATCTTTCTATTTATTACAGAATCCTGAAAAAATGCTCAACTGTTTTAAATATTGATGATAATAATAATAATAATAATAATAATAATAATAAATGTTTCTTAAACAGCAAATCAGCATTTTGGAATGATTTCTGAAGGATCATGTGACTGAAGACTGGAGTAATAATGCTGAAAATTCAGCTTTACGTCACAGGAATAAATTATATTTTAAAATATATTCAAAATAAAAAATAGTTATAGTTATTAATATTTCATAATTTTACTGTTTTTCCTGTGGTTTGGTTCAACTAAATGCAGGCTTTGTGAGCAGAAAAGATAAAAAAAAAAATGTTCAAAAACTTTTGACTGGCAGTGTATAACTATGCAAAAACTATGCAATTAATATTATTAAATAATGCAAATAAAATTTGTATACCACGCATGGTTCTAATAGATCAACGACTAACATGGCTTATGCCTGAAATGTTATTTATAATATACTACTTAGCTAGATTTGGAAACAGCCTACAAGTAACACGCAAAACCAACCACACTATTTAGGTTCACTGTGGCTTTATTAACAATAAAAAGTGCCACGTTTTAAAAGATCAAGCATGCCACAAGAGTTTCCCCATCAGTATATTTCTTTGCCGCAACGAGGGCCCTCTAAACACTCACTCACTCACTCACTCACTCACTCACTCACTCACTCACTCACTCACTCACTCACTCACTCACTCACTCACTCACTCACTCACTCACTCACTCACTCACTCACTCACTCACTCACTCACTCACTCACTCACAGATTAGGCACTGGAGCCCACAAATGTACAGTTTGAGAAGTTTTGATACCAAATAAAAGGTTAGGCACTTTTGAACCGGACAGAACGAGTGTTAAATAAAGTGGTACATGGATCCTTCTGAACAGAAACCCACCGTCAATAACAAGAGCTCACGGCTAAACAATACATGATTGAGAAACAGTCTCCATTCACACCAACCAATCACAGGCCTCGATTTATTCAAATGAGCACTGGAGAAGAGGCAGGGCTACAGTAATACTGTGGATGTTGGAGAAACAGAGTTAATGCTCTAGACTGCATGGACAACTTACAATAACTGAATCTTTTAGAAGAATTCTTTCATTTTAAGACTTAAAGGAAAAGTTCACTTCCAGAACGAGATTCGCAGATAATTTACTTACTCCCTTGTCATCCAAGATGTTCCTATCTGTGTTTTACAGTCGTAAAGAAATAGTTTTTTGATGATTTCTCTTCATATAGCGAACTTCTATGATGCCCACGAGTTTGAACTTCCAAAATGCAGTTTAAATGCAGCTTCAAAGGGCTCTAAACGATCCCAGCCGATGAAAAGAAGAGTCTTATCTAGTGAAACGATTGGTTATTTTCTAAAACAAATTACAATTTATATACTTTTTAACATCAAACGCTCGTCTCGTCTAGCTTTGTGTGTATTCCAGTTCAAGACAGTTAGGGTATGTTGGAAAACTCTCATCTCATTTTCTCCTCTAACATCAAACTCATCCTGCATCACCGTTTTACCTTTTTTTGTAAAGAGCGTTTGACCTTTGTTGCGCATTCACTTTATAAACACTGGGTTGGTATTTCTGCAGCGATGTAGGATGATTTTAAAGTTGGAGGAGAAAATGAGATGAGAGTTTTTCAACATACCCTAACTGTCTTGAACTGGAATACACAGTTCATGCAGAGCTAGACAAGATGAGCATTTGAGGTTAAAAAGTATATAAAATTTCAATTTTTGTAGAAAACAACCATACGTTTCACTAGATAAGACTCTTATTCCTCATCTGGGATTGTTTTCAGCCCTTTGAAGCTGCATTTAAACTGCATTTTGGAAGTTCAAACTCGGAGCACCATAGAAGTCCATTATATGGAGAGAACCTCAAAAAAACTTTCTTTACAACTGAAGAAAGAAAGACGTGAACATCTTGGATGACAAGCGGATGAATAAATTATCTGTACATTTTTGTTCTGAAAGTGAACTTCTCCTTTAAGGTTTCTCTAATGACTTTAAACTTCGTTTTAAATGACTTTTCATAATTTAGTATAACAGGGCTCTAGGAGTCAGTGTAACCAATATCCTAAGCATTTTTTGTAATAGTTTAGGCTTAGAATTTAAAGATGTATATCATATAAAGTAGACTTCATTTAAACAGTCAGATTCTCCCAATAAACCTGGGCTTTTAATCCTCCAGAGTTTTAATACTTCAGCTCAACAACCCTGAACATGAAAACCAAGAGCAGCCATTAAAATCATTTTTTGTTGATGGGGAAAAAGTTGAGAGAAAGCCAGCGAAACCCTTTTTAGTTCTAGTTCTCCAACCGGCCGTTGTCACCTTAAAGCTTTATGTGAAACAAAAACAAAAAAACAAACATGATTGATCAATCAACGACAAAATCGATTAAAATAAATAATCATTCCTTGATTCCTCTGACCGTGATTAAATAATTCAGCAATAATAATAAAAATAATAATAATCCGACAGAATTGCACACGAATGGAAAGTTGCACTGTAGTGGCGGTACTGAAGGAGGCACTGAGGACGCGTCTCCGCTTTACGACAACAACAAACATATTCCCCACAATTGATCAACCACTCAAGCTTGTCCTGATTTGGTCTCCACAAAAAAATCCTGTTAGCACAGAAGTCTACATCACAGGTGAGCCTCCGGCACGTGTGTGTGGTCTGGGAGCGCGAGGTGCTGCTGGATCGCTCCGGTGTCACGGAGGTATTAAAACAAACAAGACCTCGAGTCCTGAGTCTGTTTATCCACTGACCTCGCGTCCTCCTCAGATTCAGGGGCGGAGCCGGTCACCGTGATGGTAGGTGTGACGGAGAGGCCTGATTGGCCGGAGCGAGCTGTCCGTCATCACCTCTTCTGCTCCCAGATCTCTGGCATGTTTAAGTCCAGATGCTCCAGAGAGCGCAGCGCCTGCACGTTCTCAGAGTAAAACGCCACGTCCACCATCACCAACCTGCAGAGACAGAAAGACGATGGGCAAATGTCATGAAGAACTGCACAGAATGAAAAGAAAATGTTCTAAAGGAGTAATAGGAAATAATAGTAAAAATTTTATTACTATAAATAATACATTAAATAAATAAAAAAAGTAACATTAAATACATAATTTAAATTAATAATAAATTAATAAAATAATTAATTGAAATTCAATATAAAGATTAGATCAATATATAATAAGATTGATAGAATAATAATACTATAAACAATATATATTATAAACAATATTAGAAAAATATATAGTTTTAATTTTGATTATTATTTTGCATATACACACACACACACACACTTAAATATGCACATGCACACATTTTTTTAGATTGTTAATTTTATATATATATATAAAAATTTATTAAATATTAAAATTACAAACACATTTTTTGTGGATAAAATAAGACAATAAAATAAACATACTAAAAATAATATTAAAAAATATGAATAAATTAGTTATTGTTATATTAGTTTATTTGTGTGTGTGTGTGTGTGTATGTGTGTGTATAAATATATATGTATATATAAATAAAGTAGTAATTTTGTAATGTCATTTTTATATACTTTTTTATTTATTACAGTGTTATATATACAAATCTAAATAACTTAGTATAAAAAAAGTATATTTCTAGGTATTTATAAATTATTTTTTAAAAACACTACTATATTTGTAAATTATATATATTTAAATTACATACGCAATTTATATATGTGTGTGTGTGTGTGTGTGTGTGTGTGTGTGTGTGTGTGTGTGTGTGTGCGTGTATTTTTATAATAATTTTAATAATTAATAATTTATACACACATTTAAATAATTATTATATAATGATTTAATATTTATATGCATTTATAAACATAATTTTTAAAATAGAAAGTAAACAGTATATATTATTTTCTATAAAATAAAAATTATATATATTTATTTATTCCTCATAGTCACTGGTGTTTCTCATTGCTGTAACACAGAGAAACACACACTCACCCATTCTGAGGTCCGCCATCATTGACGACTCCCAGTCGCGCTAACTGTCTCTTCAGATGCAGCTTAAAGCTGGCATTTATCCTGAGGAACAGCATCTACACACAAACACACAATAAACACCATTAGTTCCTGGTTTCGGTTCACACTGACAGCTCAAAGTTCGAGTGCAGCATCTCACCTGCGTCTGCTCCTCTGGTAAGAGTTCACAAATGGCCTCGTGCATTTTGGCCATCTGTTTACACACGTTACGCAAACACGCAGACGGCATCGGCGCCTTCACCTCATACTGCAGAGAACAAACTCGCTTCAGCCTCAACAAACCACAATAATACTAGAGAGATATCACAGAGGGTCAAACCCACCTTAGACAGAGCTTTCTCAAACATGCTGTCCATGATGGCCACTAGTTTAGCAGAGATTTCTGAGATGTGATCATTGTAGTCCTGAAGACACAGTAAACACAAAATTCTTTCAAGGACTTTTCAAGCACTACTTTTATTATTTTCAAAGACTTCAAACAGAGATCTCACTTATGTCTTCTATTTCATAGAAATAAATAAATAAAAATAACTTGCAAAAATTAGCACATGTGAAGTACTACTACTAAAGTATTAAAGTATACTACACTTTTACTATACCACAGTTAATTTTCTTAAGGGATTTGTAGGTGTATAAATTCTTTTTTTGCTTTGTAACTGTACGGCCTTAATGGTTTGATGTTTTCTACTATTTAAAAAAAAAAAAAAAAAGAGATCGCAAAATCACTTAAATTCCAATGTGGATCAAACGATTTGTGATCCAAGCTCCAAAGTTTCGATCTAAATTAAATGATTCACGATACAAAATTCCAAACCAAATTAAAAGATTTGCGATTTGCAATTTGAAGTCCTGACCTGAAACATATGATTTTAATAATATGATATAATACATATTAATATTAATACATAAGTTACTTAATATTTATACTCATAATATATTGATATAAAAATTATATATAATTATAAAACATTAACTACTAATTATTTATGTAAATTGTATATGTAAATTATATATATAATTTTTATATTCAATAATTATCATAATCGTATATTTATAGGTATTTATACGCATAATAAAAAAAACTACATTATATATGTAAATTATATATATATATATATATATATATACACATACATACACACACACACACACACACACACACACATATATATGTATGTGTGTATATATGTGTGTGTGTGTGTGTGTGTGTGTGTGTGTGTGTATATATATATTTACATATCTACATTAAATATGTAAATGATACATAAAATTTTTAAATGATATACATAATATATACATACATATATTTATTACACTGTAATATATATCTAATACACTGTTATATATATATATATATATATATATATATATATATATATATATATATATACACACACACACACACACACACACACACACACACACATACTAATACTAAATAATAATATTTAAATTATAACTGTTGTATTTATATGTATTTATAAACAATTAAAAAAACAAAATAGAAATTAATTACAGTATTTTCTATAAAATGAAATTAATAGATTTTATTGATTTGGTTCATCTGTTCCTCTTTTCGCATCTTCAGCCATGTTCCATAACACTTTCAGTACTACTACTTGCTTAGATTGATTGTTTTCTGACATTAACTGAAATAAGCGATAAAGGTATGATGCTTTATGAATTGCGTGAATTTTGCGTGAAAACATATGTGCTTATTGACCAAATCAAACACTTTTTTCATTGATACATTGTCTTTCAATAATTAAAGCACTTTTCAAGTACCTCTTCAAGAATGTTGCTATTTTTTAAAGGGTCTTCCAGGCCTTAAATTTCAAATTCAACCTTGTACGAACCCTATGTAAGGATGTTTACCTTGGTGATGTGGCCAAAGTGTCTCAGTATGCTGTACTGTTTGGGCTGCAGTCTGGTCTCAAAGTGCGCTCTGATTACAGGGATGTAGTGAACCACCAGCTGAAGACAGCGAGAAGCCAGAGCTGAGGACAGACACACTCAGATTTAGGGCTGCGCTTTAGCAAATGCCATCACGTTCTACATTTGAGACGTCATCACGTGTGTTTTCTTACCCAGGTTTCTGGTGGTGATGGTTTTCAGGCCCACCACCTGCAGAGCTCCTGCCCCCAGCACCAGCTGACAGCTGCGAGAGTTGAAGTGCTGTTGCCACAGAAACAAAGCACAACCTGTCAATCAAACGATGCCACGGTGCAGCCTGCAGCTGAAACTAAACCTGAAACGAACTGAATGTCACACACAGACACACACCTTAAGCAGGTCGGCGAGGCGAGTGAGGATGTCAGTGGTGATGGAGGGAATGTCGTTCACACACTGACAGTACTCCAGAATCATTCGGATCAGCAGCAGCACCGTCCTGCCAGAGGACACAAAGGTTAATAGGGACAAGAGAGAACTTGCCAGTGAAATGTAAGTTTCAGTGATGAAAACTCACCCGACCACTGCATACTTCTGCCCATCGACACACAGAAACTCACTGGGCTTCCTGTCCTCAGACCCTGAAACACACAAAATACATTTACTACTCTCAGTTAAACGTCAATAATACACTGCAATAATAAAGGACGCAGGTATGTGCTTGGCAAAGCACAAAAAAGAAAGAAAATTCAACCTTCCACCCTCTATTTTACTGTAAAAAAAAAAAAAAAAGTATACAAAAAATGTTTTTTTATTACTTTATCATCATTATTATTATTGTATATAATAATAATAATTATAATTATTATAATAACTCCCTACTTTACAGTCAAATTAAACATTTATTATAAACCAACAAAACGATTGTTGTTGTTATAGTTTATAAAAAACGAATTATTATTATTATAATTATTATTATCAGTATGTTTAATAATTTAATATGGAGAAAAACAAAAAATTCAATTACTTTTTTAACTTAAACTGGAATAATACACTGCAATAGCAAAAAACTTGAACCACCACATATTGTACTGTACAAATAAAGTAATAAACTATTATTATTATCATCATTATTATTGCAGTAAATAATAACAACAACAACTCCCTACTGTATATTAAAACAGATTGTTGTTGTTGTTGTTATAGTTCATAAAAACATTATTATTATTAGTAGTAGTAGTATTACTATTATTGTTGATTAATTTAATAATACAGAAATAACACAGTATAATAGCAAACAAAAATTACCACCGCGTATTGTACTGTAAAATAGAAATGCTATACAAGAATATTTTAATTATTTATTATTTATATATTATCATTGATTAAATTATTTTTTCATATGGAAATCCAGACAAATATGGAGAAAAAAAAATCACATCGCTAAAAATACAATTACATACTATTATAAAATAGTATTATGAAAAAATAATAATATTACTACTAATAATAAATAACAACAACAATTATTATTATTATTAATACTGTTAAAAACAATAACAATAACAATTTATTATTTTATATATTTTTATTATTAACTTTAGTATTATTAGTAGTATTTTTCTTGTTAAATAATTTAAAAATCACATCCCTGAGAATACCATTATATACTATGATAAAATAGTATTATATAATAATAATAGTAATAATAACAATTATTAGTACATTATTATTAATAATGATGATAATAATAATGTCAAAAATAATAAGTAGTATTCTATGGTATAATATAATTTTTTTCAATTATAAATGTATAATATGAAAAATTTTATATTATAAAAAATACTATTATTATATATAATAATAATTATAATTCATATTATTATTATTATTAAAAAGAACAATAATAATGTAAATTAAAACTATCATAACAATATTTTTTTATTATTTATATATTCGTTTTATGATGATAATTATTATTGCATAGTACAATAACAATTGATTTAAAGGGGCTATATGCAATTTTCTGAAATTTTGTGGCCAAAAAAACGGAACTTCTCTTCCTTTCTGCTCGCTGTCGCACACTTCACAAGTCATCCGCTGCAAAGAAGTCAACATTATGTTTACAGAGGTAAGAACAGTCAAATACATATATCGTTTGAGAAACTAAGTTTGTTTGCAATATATATGACACAACAAAATGCACAGTAGTGCTTCGGAGTTATATAGTAATAGTGTTTGTATATTTCAGTGTTTGTTTAGAACAGTGTGAGTGTTTTATAAATCGTAATGTAAAATGAAGATAACGTGTCACAAAATGTCAAGTGTTCTCTTATCAAAACGTTAAACGTGTAGCTGACAAACTACACAAAAAATTTATACATTAAATAAATAAATAAATAAACCCAAGGGCGCACAGCCCTGAAACATTCGTAGACTATTAAAAACACAATCTGAGCATTGTCCTTGACCACTTATTATACACAAGTAGCTTACTATCACCAAGTATGAAAGACATATACATACTACTATTTAGCAATATTTATTGACGACATGTTAATGTCTTATTACGTGAAATATAACGCATCACACTTTACATCTTCAATTACCTCTTATTTTGTGTGAGGATATAGAAACAACAAAAAATATAATGTAGCTTTACATGGCAATATAATAAATAATGCATCAGTTTTATATAGCGCTTT
The DNA here is from genome assembly GCF_049309525.1 of Garra rufa. NCBI lineage: Eukaryota > Metazoa > Chordata > Actinopteri > Cypriniformes > Cyprinidae > Garra > Garra rufa. Next base: position 7,581,268 of record NC_133366.1, on the reverse strand, counting down.
TCTAGACACCCAAAAAGACTTTACATTACTGATGCACTATTCATTCACTCACTTTCATACTTGGTGATTATAAGCTGCTTATTAGTGTTGTATATATGTTTATATAGTATAAATATAAGCTACTTATTTTTAGCTACTGTTGGTGTCAGAGTTGTCCTGGGTCTCTTCTGTGTATTCGCACAATCCATTGCACTGCTTGTGAGTGTAGGCTAATTGCTGACTAGCGGTGGTGGCAGAGTGATCTGAAACGTTTAATATGAACGCGCTTGACGTCACATCCGCAGACAGCACGCGAAAAATCAGATTTTTTTTCCCCTCAGAATTGAGATATAAAAGCAAAATTGTGAGTTATAGTCTAATTTTGAAGGGAAAAAAGACTAATATGTTCTCAGAATTGCGAGTTTATATCTCACAATAAGTTAGAAATATATAAACTCACAATTCTGAGGAAAAAAGTCAATTACAAGATATTAACTCACAATTATGAGAAAGAAAGTCAAAATTTCCAGTTTATATCATGCAATTCTGAGAAAAAAGTCAGAAATGAGAGATTTTGTCTTGCAATTCTGACTTTATAACTCGCAATTGCCAGTTTTTAATCACAAAATTCTGATGTTATTTCTCAGAATTGTGAGATATAAACTCTCAATTGTGAATTATAAAGTCCAATTCTGATGTTCTCAAAATTGCGAGTTTTTAACTCACAATAAATTACAAACTCGCAATTCTGAGAAATAAAGTCACAATTGCGAGATAAAAACTTGCAATTCTGAGATAAAAAGTCAGAATTGTGAGTTTATATCTCACAATTCTGACTTCATTACTCACAATTGGGAGTTTAAATCTCATAATTCTGAGAAAAAAGTAAATTGTGGGATAAAAAGTCACTATTATTTATTTTTTATTCAGTGCCAGAAACTGGCTTCCACACAAATTCCCATTATTGTAATGCAAAAAAGGTTATTCTCTAATTAGTAGTGATTTTCATTAATATCAGGGTGAATTTCCAGTACATTTCATTACAGTATTACATTAATCCGACCCGACAGAAAATAGGAAAAGTAGGATACAGGCTTATAGGTGCACCCACTGTGAGCTGACAAGGCGTCAGTATGCTCATCAGGAGATGTTTGAGTCATAAACGTTTATTTTGGGGGAAAAGTTGCATATAGCCCCTTTAAAAAACAATACAGAAATGAATAAAAACATAAAAAGCAGATCCCTGAAAAATAAATTAATTATACCCAAATAAACCAGAAAAACAAACTGCACTAATAAATGATGTTGTAGCACCTGTGGGTTTGCGTTCAGGCAGTGTGATGCGTCCGTCAGCGATGGAGTCGACCAGATCCTGAAACTCAGCCGGGACCTCGGCCTGCTTCCACCGCTCATTATCCAGCAGCAGACTGCACACACATGACCAACCGTAACTCATTCAGTTCTGACTGAAAATCTCTTTCATTGAAAGCATGAGCGCAGGTGTACCTGAGTTTAGTCTTGCGCTCCTCGTGGAAGCGCTGCACGAAGCGGTTGGCTTGACTCTGCAGCGCCCCCCTCAGGCTCATGCTGCGCCGGACGCACAGCTCTTCAGTGTCTTTGACGAACGACTCCACCGCCTGACTCAAACACACGAACTCTGACGAGCTCAAGCGCTCCAGAGAGCCGTCCTGCACAACCAGACTGGCATTAACAGCTGTGTTTCGTAATTACAGCCTAACGTCAGAGTTACGTCTCTCACTCATGTGGAGGATGACTTGTTATGTTTAAAGGAATTAAGTGGTTTAACAGAATTGAAAGCAGTGATCAGATAAAGCGATCAAACTGGTTCAGGTGTGTCGTGTGTGTGCTTTTACCTTGGCTCGCGTCATGAGCACTTTAACGCAGCGGTCGTGACTGACGTCTGACGCCGTGTACAGCAGCTCCTGAACGTTATTGGCCACCCGACCCAACTCCAGATCAGACGGCATCACGTCCTCACTACTGACAGACAAAAGAAAAACATTACCAGTATTTTCACAGCCGGTGAATTAAGTCTCTTTAAATGTGAGGCTTATTCACTGTCACACAGGTTTTTAAAGGATTTTAAGGAGGTCATATAAGGGGAAAAAAATTAAGTACATGTCTAGTTTATATTTCACCCCATAAACAAAAATAAACTTTAAATTTAGGCTTTTAAAACCACTACAATTTTTATTAATTGTAACATAAGCATACTTATGGCCAAATGTATGGAAGCCCATTAGTGCAAAAAAAAAAAAAAGAATTGTGGAATATAAACTGCAACTGCATGTTATAAAGTCAGAATTATGAGATATAAACTTGCAATTGTGAGTTATGAAGTCAGAATTGCGAATTCTGATGTTTCATTTGTGTGAAATAAACTCACAATTGTGAGAAATAAAATATTGTGAGACAAAAATATGCAATTCTGACTTTTTTTCTTGCATTTGCGATTTTTTTCCCCTCAGAATTGAGATATAAAAGCAAAGTTGTGAGTTATAGTCCAATTTTGAAGGGAAGAAAGGCTAATATGTTCTCAGAATTGCGAGTTTATATCTCACAATAAGTTAGAAATATATAAACTCACAATTCTGAGGAAAAAAGTCAATTACAAGATATTAACTCGCAATTATGAGAAAGAAAGTCAAAATTTCCAGTTTATATCATGCAATTCTGAGAAAAAAGTCAGAAATGAGAGATTTTGTCTTGCAATTCTGACTTTATAACTCGCAATTGCCAGTTTTTAATCACAAAATTCGGATGTTATTTCTCAGAATTGTGAGATAAACCCACAATTTTAAATTAGAAAGTCCAATTCTGAGAGAAAAAGACTGATGTTCTCAGAACTGAGTTTATACCTCACTATAAATTATAAACTCGTAATTCTAAGAAAAAAGGTCACAATTGCCATTTTATTTTTATGCAATTCTAATAAGATCTCAGAAATGTGAGTTTTTGTCTTGCAATTCTAACTTTGTAACTTACAATTGCCAGTTTATATCACACAATTCTTGTTATTTCTCAGAATTGTGAGATATAAACTCGCAATTGTGAATTATAAAGTCCAATTCTGATGTTCTCAAAATTGCGAGTTTATAACTCACAATAAATTATAAACTCGCAATTCTGAGAAATAGTCACAATTGCAAGATAAAAACTTGCAACTCTGAGATAAAAAGTCAGAATTATGAGTTTATATCTCACAATTCTGACTTCATTACTCACAATTGGGAGTTTAAATCTCATAATTCTGAGAAAAAAAGTCAATTGTGAGATAAAAAGTCACTATTTCCTCACTGAGTTATTTTTTATTCAGTGCCAGAAACTGGCTTCCATACAAATTCCCATTATTGTAATGCAAAAAAGGTTATTCTCTAATTAGTAGTGATTTTCATTAATATCAGGGTGAATTTCCAGTACATTTCATTACTGTATTACATTATAATTTACTATATTATTATACTACATTATGATTATACATGTTCTGTCATTGTTCATATTGTTCTGTCTTATTGTATTATTTTTTACATGTGCTAAATAAAGTCACAAAGTATGCAAAATATAATTTTTTTAATCTTTTAATATTTATGAAAGACATATTTTCTGCTCACCAAGGCTGCATTCATTTGATTAAAAAACACAGTAAAAACAGTAAAATTGTTAAATATTTTTACTATTTAAAATATGTGTTTTCTATTTGAGTATATTTTAAAATGTAATTTATTCCTGTGATGTAAAGCTGAATTTTCAGCATGATTACTCCAGTCTTCAGCATCACATGATCCTTCAGAAATCATTCTAATATGCTTAATTGCTGCTCAAGAAACATTTCTGATTATTATCAGTTGTGCTGATTAATTTATTTGTCTAAACTGTGTTATGTTTATTTTCTGAATTATTTAATGAATTTAAAACAGCATTTATTTATTATCTTATTATATTCGATAAGTCCAACGCAAACTTCCTGAATAGAAGTATTGATTTCATTAATCCTAATGTAAATCTTATTGACCCTAACTTTTGAACTGTAGATATGCTGTATACAGTTAGTCCTCTGTAACCCAAACTCACAGTGCAGCAGCGCCCCCTATGGGCAGGGAGGAGGTAGTGTTGGAGTTGTGTTCCCTGCTGGAGGAAGATTCGGTGGTTGCGGAGGCCGAGTCGCTCCCGCAGGCCTCTGTGCGTGTCTGCGCTCTTGTCTGCGCGTGCGCTGCCGCATTACTGCGCTGCTCTGCTTCATTCAGCGCATCGCTGATGAAAAGCCCCTCGTGAGTGAGGTATGCAAGCTCCGCCTCTCCTGAGTGAAGGGCGGAGCCTCCAGACTCCTCCTCCTCTTCGTCCTCATTGGTCCTGTTGTCAGAATGATTCGTTGCTGAGGAAACATCTGCTAACCGACTCCTCTGGCTGCTGTCCAGCACTTCCAGCACCACGTTGCGGATAACGCTGAGCGTAGCCTGAAAAAAAAACACAACAACAAACTTGCTATGTGTTTTGAACTAGACTAATGGAATTTTTTTTTTAAATCATTTTGGATAAAAGCGTCTGTTAATTGATTAAATTTAAATGTAAATAAAATATAATAAACATAAAAACCTAAAACAAAATTAGAAAAGCTACCTTGGACAACAACTGAAATAAAACAAGGCTAAGAACTAAACTAAAAAAAAATCCATTTACTAAAAAAGCTAAACAGAAATACATAAAAAAAAATGACAAAAGCACATAACAAATTTACTAAAACCCAAACTAAAATTAAAATGAAAACTAAAAATATTAAAATAAAATATAAATATTAGATGCAAAACTTAAACAAAAATTATACATTTTAACTAATTAAAAGTTTACATTGAAATGACTAAAACTGAAATGAAAATCTAATTATGCTACATGAAAACAAAACAAAAATGACAAAAGCACATAAAATGACAAAAACTATAACTAAAACTAAAACAAGAACTGCAAATGTCAACAATATTAGATGAAAAACTAAACCTTGATGTTTAGAAAATTGCTTTAGCAACTAGCATCTGCTAAATGATTCAATGTAAATAAAATATTAATATAAAAATTATAAACACAAAAACCTAAATCAAAATTAGAAAAGCTATCTTGGACACTAACTGAAATAAAACAAGGCTAAGAACTAAATTTAAAAAATCCACTTACTAAAAAAGCTAAACAGAAACGCGTATATAAAAAAAAAAAAAAGCACATAAATTTACTAAAACCCAAACTAAAATATTAAAATAAAATATAAATATCAGACGAAAAACTGAAATAAAAATCTAATTATGCTACATGAAAACAAAACAAAAATGACAAAAGCACATAAAATGACTAAACTAAACTATAACTAAAATTAAAATTAAAACAAGAACTGCAAATGTCAAAAATATTAAATGAAAACCTAAACCTTGTATTTAAAGAAAATTAATAATTTTGCTTTAGCAACTATTGTCTGCTAAACGATTAAATGTAAATTAAATCTTAATATCAAATAATAAAATAGAAAAGCTACCTTGGACACCAACTGAACTAAAACAAGGCTAAGAACTAAACTAAAAAAAAAAATCTACTTACTAAAAAAGCTAAACAGAAATACATATATAAAAAAAAACTACATAAAAAACTATACAAAACTATACTATACATATACATAAAACTATACATATTAAAATAAAATATAAATATTAGATGAAAAACTTAAAGGACAATTAAAAATTACAACAACCTAAAAGTTTACATTGAAATTACTAAAAAAAAATTATGCAAAAAATTGCAAATATCAAAATAAATTAATTTATTAGTTAATTGTGAAATGAAAAACTAAACCTTGTGCTTAAAGGAAATTGATAATGTTGCTTTAGCAACTAAAACCAATAACTTTAAGTTAAAGTACTAAAATGATTCAACTGAAGCTAAATAGAAATATTAAAAATACAAAAACGACAAAAGAACATAAATGACTAAAATGAGAACATACAAGTAGGTTAATTCAAAATATGAATACTGTAACATTTTATAGTGGGGATATAATACTAAAATGACAGATCCTCACATGCTATTAATCCAGTAATTATTCAATTAATCCATCACTGTTATGAAACAACCACATGCTCTATGAGAAAGATAATGCGCTAGATCTAAGATGACTACGCAGCTCTTTGGCTATTGTTTAACATCATCTAATTTCCTGTGTGGCCTAGATGACATCAGACAAAACAAAAGTGGTTTCAAAGGCAGAACTAGTACAGTTGATGCAATTATGAAACCTATAACAGAAAAATAAGACCAGGGGGGTGTTCCATAAAACAAGTTTACCAAATAAGCCAGGCTTATTTCAGTTAGTCTGACTTATTGTCACTTGATTTGGCTCAAAATAAGTCAGACTAACTGAAATAAGCCTGACTTATTTGGTAAACTTGTTTTATGGAACACCCCCCTGGAACATCTATTTAAGCTCCTTTTGATGTTGTGTTGACACAGAGATGCCTCCTGAATGTTTTGTCAGGGATTTGCCACAAATGAATGACGTTACCTTGATTCTCTTAAGGAAAAGGATGAAGTGTTCAAAGATATCCAGCAGCAGATCAAACCACTGATGAAACGTCATCAAGCGCATCTGCTCATGAAATCTACATCACACACAAACACACACACAGTCAGCTGTGATTATCAGTGCTGCCAGATTTATAATATATATATTATATTAGTATTTAATTTATTCTGTGATCAAAGCTGAATTTTCAGCATCATTACTCCACTCTTCAGTGTCACATGATCCTTCAGAAATCATTCTAATATTCAGATTCATTACTTTTATTATCAATGTTAGAAACTGATGCGCTGCTTAATACTTTTGTGGAACCTGTGAAACTCAGGATTCTTTGCTAAATAAAATTTTAAAAAGAACAGCATTTATTCAAAACAGAAATCTTTTTTCAGTCAATTTTTTTTATCAATTCAACACATCCTTGCTGAATAAAACAGCTAATTTCTTTCAAAGACAGGAAGAAAACAAAGATATACAGACCCCAAACTATTGTTACAAAATATTAATAAATTCTGTTCTTTCGATTTATTAAAAGAATCCTGAAAAAAAGTATCAAAAACTGGTGCCAAAAAATATCAAGCAGCTGTTTTTAACATTGATAATAAATCAGCATATTAAAATGATTTCTGAAGGATCATGCGACGCTGAAGACTGACGTAATGGCTGATGAAAATTCAGCTTTGCATCACAGAAATAAATTATATTTTAAAGTATATTAAAATAGAAACCACTATTTTAAAAAGCATTAACATTTCACAATATTACCATTTTTTCCCTGCATTTTTAATTCACAGCTTTGATGAGCAGAAAAGTCTTCTTTAAAAAGCATTAAAAATCTTACTCATGTCTCATATATATATGTGTGTGTGTGTGTGTGTGTGTGTGTGTGTGTGTGTGTGTGTGTGTGTGACCCTGGACCACAAAACCAGTCATAAGGTTAAATTTTACAAAACTGGGATGTATACATCACATGGTAATGTGCTTTCTATTATAAATAAGAATATATAAATATATATAAAAAATATATAAATAAGCTTTCTATTGATGTATGGTTTGTTAGGATAGGACAATATTTGGTCGAGATACATCTATTTGAAATCTGGAATCTGAGGATGCAAAAAAATCAAAATATTGAGAAAATCACCTTTAAAGTTCTCCAAATTAAGTTCTTAATGCATATTACTAATCAAAAATTACATTTTGATAGGTTTACATTAGGAATTTTACAAAAAAATCTTCATGGAACATGATCTTTACTTAATTTCCTAATGATTTTTGGCATAAAAGAAAAATCTATAATTTTGACCCATACAATGTATTTTTGGCTATTGCTACAAATATACCCCAGCGACTTAAGACTGGTTTTGTGGTCCAGGGTCACATATATATATATATATATATATATTTATATATATATTACTCATATATAACTCACTTGACAGTGTCTGCATCGATTTCACTGATCTGTGACACGGACTTCACAACACACTGAAAGGAAAAAGAGAGAAATCATAAGAAACACTTATTTTTGATCTAATTTTTCTGCTCCGTTTCATGTTTTTAATCATGTAGCGTACCTGCCGTACAACGTTCTTGGCAGCGCGGATCATCTCCTCGCTGTAGATGTCCAGGAAATCCAGCTTCCTCTGTCTCAACAGACCAAAAACCAGAGACTGCAACCGATCCTGTAATGAACAAACACACACACACCTAAGTTTATAATCACATCATGAGCAAATTAAAACATCACCCGTAACGCATGCAGCTGAGATTGGCTTGATTCGATTCCTAATGACAATAAATCAGATTTCACTGTCATCGTCTGTGGTTTTCTACTTTCATTAAGGAAATTAAACTCAGGCGGCGGTTTAGTCGGCGTGGGATTCGGAGCATTATGTGACCAACCTTTCCTGACGCCGCAGGCTGCTCTTTGACCTGCATGAGAAGATCTCACACTGTAAACCTCAAACCAACACTGGCCCACATCCAACACAAACATGACCTGATTCACAGAGCACAGACTTATGGTTGGATTCATCGGGTTGCATTGATTTCACACCTGGAAACTGGAAACCACTCTTGTGGCCTGCTTCAAACAATGTTCAACGTTGGCATTTACTTGCAAGTTCAGTTTCGCATTTGAGATGACATGACGGAGATAGAAAAAATCTGCACCACTGCCAGAGTTTTCAAGTGACAAAAAAAAAAAAAGTTTTTCAAAGGTTTGGGGTCAGTGAGTGTTTGTCTTAAATTATTACTTTGATTTAAAAAGGATGCATTGAATTAATCAAAAGTGGAAGTAAAGACATTTATAATGTTTTCAATGTTCTAATGTTCTAATATTAGAATATTAGGATGATTTTGAAGGATCATGTGACACTGAAGACTGGAGTAATGATGCTGAAAATACAGCTTTGCATCACGGAAATAAATAGCATTTTATAATATAGTCAAACAGAAAACAGTTATTTTAAATTAGAATAATATTTCACAGTTTTACTGTTTTTACTGTATTTCCGATCAAATACACTACTAGTCAAAAGATTTGGAACAATAAGATTTTTTACGTTTTTTAAAAGAAGTCTCTTCTGCTCACCAGGCCTGCATTTATTTGATTTTAAGTACAGCAAAACAGTACAATTGTTAAATATTTTTACCATGTAAAATAACTGTTTCTATTTGAATATATTTTAAAACGTAATTTATTCCTGTGATTTCAAAACTGAATTTTATCATAGTTACTCCAGTCACATGATCCTTCAGAAATCATTCTAATATTCGCTGCTAAAAAAAAACATTTATTATTAATGTTGAAAACACCTGAGTAGAATAGTTTTAGGTTTCGCTGATGAATAGAAAGTTCTGAAGAAGAATTTTTTTTTTTAAATAGAAATCTTTTGTAACATAAATGCCTTTATCATCACTTTTGATCAATTTAAAGCATTTCTTTTCCCCAAAAAATTATACTGATACTGACTTTAAGCTTTCAAATGGTAGTGTGTATAATGTTACAAAAGCTTTTTATTTCTGATAAAATTAAATTTAAAATTTTTATTAAATTTAAAAAAATAAATAAACAAATAAAAATAACAATAATGATTTCAACTAGTTGTTATAGCATTTTTTTCTAATTTTCTTAAACCTGGTTAATGTTACTAAGTAAAAACATAACTAAGTAAAAATATACATAATTAAAAAAATATATATAAAGGCATATTAAAATAAACTAATAAAATTACAAAAACAAACCAAATTACTTAAATTTACTTACTTTTAAAAACTGATTTTAAAATTAGCATACTGGCATTCTGGCATATATAAATAAAAATAATAAAATAAAAATAAAATAAATACATTAAATAATAATTAAAAATGCTGAAATCATAAAACAATAATAATTAAAAAAATTAAATGTGTTAGCTGATGTAAAATAAAATTTACCTGGGAAAATTTTTTTTTATATATATATATATATATATATATATATATATATATATAGTACAGACCAAAAGTTTGGACACACCTTCTTTGGGCAGACCTAAATCCAATAGAAAATCTTTGGATGGAGCTGAAACTCCGTGTTGCTCAGTGCCAGCCCCGAAACCTGACAGATCTAGAGAAGATCTGTATGGAGAAGTGGGCCAAAATCCCTCCTGCAGTGTGTGCAAACCTGGTGAAGAACTACAGGAATCGTTTGACCTCTGTAATTGTTAACAAAGGCTTCTGCCAAATATAAAAAAAAATTGATTCCAGTGATCAAATACTTATTTGACACAGTAATTCACAAATAAATTGTAAAAAAAAAAAAAAAAAAAAAAAAAAAATCATACAATGTGATTTCCGGATTTTTCTCTCACAGTGGAAATGCACCTTATGCTGAAAATTGTACACCCCTCCATGATTTCTAAGTAAGAGAAATTTGCAAAATAACAGGGTGATCCAAACTTTTGGTCTGTACTGTGTATATATATATATATATATAAAATAAACAAATAAAAATATATAAAGCCATAATAAAATAAATTTATAAAATTACAATTACAACAAAATTACTAAAGGATCTTTGATCTTTGGATATTTCCATTCATCAAAGAATCCTGAAAAAATGCCCTCAACTGTTTTAAATACTGATAATAATAATAATATTAATTAAAAATGTTTCTTGAGCAGCGAATCAGAATCAGAATGATTTCTGAAGAATCATGTGACTGGAGTAATGATGCTGAAAATTCAGCTTGAAATCAGAGGAATAAATGACATTTTAAAATATATTCAAATACAAAACAGTTATTTTAAATAAAGTAAAAACATTTCAAAATTTTACTGCTTTTGCACTACTTTGATTCAATCAAATGAAGTGAGCAGAAGAGACTTATTTAATAATATGCTCTTTAAGGAGGACGTTCTGTGCTGTGAGAGTTATGGTATGCTGTCACACAACAAAGAACTCTTTTATTTCAGAAGATAAAGGCACGTTTGATTCCTCAACACACGTGAAAGTTGTCTGACCTTTTCCACGACCTGACTGTCCTCCTCAAAGGGCCGATTGAGATCGCTCTGAGCGTACGTGGAGAAATCGGCCACCATCATCTTATCGATCAACCTCTCCATCTCACAGAGCTGAGAACCCAAATGTCTGCAGACAGAGACACAAACAACAGGAAATGAACGGCATGCCCACATTCTTATTCTTCTGTTCCTTGTTAGTACATTTCCCGGTAAACATATGTGTTGTTTGTGCACCTGAAGCTGTGAATTCCCTGCAGTTCCTGCTGCAGCACTTCTTTGGTGGTGGCGATGAGCTCCAGCGCTCCTACAAACTCTGAGGTGGAGAGGAGCAGCTGCACGGTGGGCTGCGTCTGGTGAACGGCGGCCATCAGCTTGAGTTTGTTGTGTAGCTTAACGCAGTTGTTGCGGGTCAGGGCGTCCCGTAGCGCTCGCAGCGGCCCGCGGCACATCACGCGGTCGATGGCGGCGGTGCGCGCGCGGAGCTTGGCCACGGCGTCGGCCGTTTCTCGCAGACGGTCCTGGAGCTCGTGCTGCGACGACATGGCGTGGAAAAAGGCGTCGGAGCGGAGAGAGATCTGCCGGGCGATGCTCACCTCCACCACGTCCAGATAGTGACTCAACTACAGACAGACAGACACACTTAGATCACATTTAGATCATTATGAGTCATCTTGGCAGACTATTCACTTTATTTGTATATTTGTTATATTATTTTTATTTGCTTAATGTTCATTATTATTTGTTATGTCTTAATTATAGGACTGTTTATGTTTCTTGAATGTTTAGGCTTCCTAAACAAATATTATATCATATAATTATTTATATTAAATAATAAAATATTATAAAATATTTCGAAATAATAAAAATGAAATAAATCATTTAAATAATAAATAAAAATAATAAAACAAAATATTTTATTTTTATTATAATAACAAATATTTGATTATTTTTATTATATTAAAAAATTATAAAATAAAGTTGTTACTTAAAGTAAAAAAGAATTTACCTGAAATAAAATAAAATTTAAAAATAATTATTTTAGCTAGTTGTTAAAGCATTTTTTCTTATTTTCTCAAATCTGGTAAAATTACTAATTAAAAAATAAAATAAATAATATTACAAAAAAAAGATGTTTTTTAATTTTAAAATTAGCATACTGACATATATATATATATATATATATATATATATATATAATTAAAAATAAAATAACATTAATAAAATAAATTAAATAGATAAAAATAATAATATTAGATATTTTTATTATAATAACTATTTATTTTTTATTATATTTTATTTTATTATATAATAAAACTAAATAATAAAAATAATAATTATTAATAATTAATTTCAGCTAGTTGTTAAAGAATTTCTTCTAATTTGCTCAAATCTGGTTAACGCTACATACTAAAATAACTAAATTAAAATAAATAAATATATAAAGGAATATTAAAATAAACTAATAAAATTACAAAAAAACAGAATTACTAAAGAAATTTAACAGATTTTAAAATGAACATACTGGAATTACTGGCATATATCAATAAAATTATTAAAATAAAATAAAAATAAATTAAATAATAAATAAACATAATAAAATAAATAAACACTGGATTTTTCAAAATATTAAACATTAGATTTTTCATAATATTACATATTAGATTTTTTTATAATAATAATAATAATAATAAAATGCATTTGGTAAATTTGTTTGTTTTAAAGTAAAATAAAATTTACCTGAAATAATAAAATTAAAAATAATTTCAGCTAGTTGTTAAAGCATTTTTCCTTTTTTTTAACTTTATGTACTAAAATAAATAAAAAGGCATATTAAACTAAACAAAAAAAAAATACAAAAAAAACAATTCAATAATTTAAAAACTAGCATACTATTTATTAAAAATAAATACATAAAAATAATATTAAAATAGCTTATAATAATAAAAAAGATTATAATAATAAATATTATAATAATGAAAATAAAATACATTTGTTAATCTAGTAAAATGAAATTTAGCCGAAACACATTTTTTTATTTAATTTCAGCAATTTGTTAAAGTTATTTTCTCATTTTAATTTAGTTTAAATTTACGTACTAGAATAATTAACTAAATAAATAAATAAAATGCATAAAGGTATATTAAACTAATAAAATTACAAAAACACAAATAAAAAAAAAAAACTAAAATTAAAATGAATTCAGGAAGTACAAAAATAAACGTTCAATTCAAAAAAAAAAAACTATAATAATATCTTATTGTTACTAGTGACGACTTATGGCACCAAATAATGACAGATCGCCACCTTTTCCTGCAATAATCGTGATGAAGCAACATCTCGGCTGTTCTTGCCTCCGGCGACGCTGAAGTGAGACCACGGCAACACGGCATTAAACGTGGCCGGATCATTCAGCACAAACTCAGGCTTCATGAAGATCTGGGGAGAAGCAGAGAGAAGAAAATGAACAGGCAAGGAAACTTCTGCCCTTTTAAAACAGAGAGCAACACTGACACAGATTAAAGCAGACTCCGATCCAGAAGAATTTTCCATTAATTTTCTCCACAGGGATTCATAAATCTCTTCCAGTAAGGATGAGAAACACCATTTGGCTTAAAACAGATCTTTAACGCAGATCTATATTTGAAGGAAGTCTCAGTGCTCACCGAGGCTGCATTTATTTGATCAAAAATACCAAAAAATCTGTAAAATTGTGAAATAATATTACAATTTAAATAACATTTTTCTATTTGACTATATTGTCAAATGTAATTTATTTTCAGCATCATTACTCCAGTCATTAGAAATCACTCTAATAAGCTGATTTGCTGTTCAAGCTTCACATTTTTGTGAAACTAAATGTGAATTTACCTTGGGCACCTGCTCCAGTTCAGCTCTGGCTTTATCTATAAGACAAATGAGCCACAAACACACATTATAGAAGCAAAACAGGCTCATCTGACATTTTAATTTTTGTTAAATCTCAGTAAAGCATACCATGATTATTGATGGTGGGCACTGTCAGATCGTCTTTATTCGGGCAAATGTTCCTGCAGCGCTCGTGAATCTTCTCTCTCTGAGAAACACAAACAAACAGTCAGCGTGAGATCCTTGTGTACGAGACCCTCGACAGCAACGTTTCCAAAACAGCAAAACAGAACCAGCTGACAACTTCTTGAAAAACGCAGAGCTCTTCTGAAGCGTCAGCGGTGGAAAACAAGAGTCAGTAACCTTCAGAAAACCACTGAGACAAACAGCCTGCCACCGTCTGGAGCCGAGCCCGAGTTGTCACGAGTGTGAGAGATAAACATAAGCAACGCAGACAAAATAAACACTTGTCCAGCTTAAGATCTGACAGGAAGCAGAACAAGACCCTCAGTGTCTATCAATGCACTGTGAGATGACCAACAACCCTAGTGAGATGCCTACTAAGACAGCAATCATTCGTGTGCTCTAGAAGCAAAGCTGGGTTTTGTTGCTTGTGTTATTCTTGTATATTATTACAGTATGTATTAATATTATGCTTTTATTATACATTTCCTCTTTAGTTTCCTCTGAAAATTAAACATTAGTTAAATTTATATGCTTTTATAATTTTTATTAGTTTTCTTTTTTAAATAAATAAAATTAAATTAAATTTATCTGAAATAAACTAAAATAAAAATTTAATTTCAGCTAATTGTTAAAGCATTTTTCTCATATTCTCAAATCTGGTTAACGTTATATACTAAAATTACTAAATAAAAATAAATAAAATAAATAAAAATTATATAAAGGCATATTTAAAAAAAAACTAATAAAAATGACAAAAACACAACAAAATTAGTTTAAAACAAAATCAAAGATTTTAAAATTAGCATACTGGCATATATAAATAAAAATAATAAAACACAAATAAAAAATAATAAAATAAAATAAAAATAACAAATCTTTTTGATTATTTTATTACAATAATAAAAATGATAAAATAAAGTTGTTACTTGAAGTAAAATAAAATTTACTTTAAATAAAATAGCAAAATTAAAATAAATAAATATTATTTAGGCATATATACAAAACACAACAAAATTACTTCAAAAATGTAACTGGTTTTAAAATTAGCATTCTGGCATTACTGGCATATATAAATAGAAATAATACAATGAAATAATACAAATTAAATAAAATAAAATAAAATAAATAAAATAAATAAATATTTTATTGACAATATATTAAATATTTAATTGAGTGTGCTATTTGATGCTTTTGACTATTAGCAGTATTATTAATATTCTATTATGGTATTTGTTAATATTTTCAGTTTAGTGGCAGCATTATTTTAGTAATATTTATATACTATTATGGTAATTATTAATATATTTTTATTTTCAATTTTTTTTGGTTTATATATATATATATATATATATATATATATAAAATTTTAGTACTTCAAATTAAACAAATTAAAAAAAAAATTCAGTACCTAGGAAACAATTCTAATTTTAAACACACAATATAATTTTATTTTAGTTAGCTGCCAAGGCAACATTTTTAATTTTCTAAAGTTTTTCAGCTTTTCTAAATGACCAATTATAAACATTTTGTAAAACAATTGTAACAGTTTGTTAACAATAAATTTGTTCCTATTAGAGCATCATAAGCATAAATCACGGTCAGATCATTCAGATTATGATGTGTGGTGACTGTTATGATCCTGTCTATGTAAGGCAGTTGACTAGGTTTTCTCTCTGTCTCAGTGTGTGTGAATAATTGAGAGCTGCTGTCACCTGAGCCGTCTCCTGCAGGTAGGAGCTGAAGTGTTCTCGGGTGATGTTGGGCAGGTAGAATGAAGGCATGACGTCGGTCTCAGTGAAGTCCAGGCCCCACGTCTTAGTGAAGAAGTCCGACTCTCGCTTGGCCAGCCTGGGGTCATTTAGGGCCGCGGGGAGGTTCACTTTAGAGTTATACACAGTCCAGCGGTGCTGGTCGGCCACAACGGACGGCCCGTCACAGAGACCACGACCCTCACCTGGACAGATGACAATAGCAGGGGTTTAGGAAGACTGATTTCATTTTTTACTACAAACAACAAATAAATTAAAAACAGGCTTTGAAAGCTTTGTTGACAATAACTAGAAGAAAAATTGTGACTTAAAAAAAATGTTTATTGAAATAAAATAAATATTATATACATATTAAAAACTACAAAATATCATTTCTATTTTTTTTAATTCTCATTGACTACAACTAAAACTAGTCAAATAGTTTTTGGTAAAAATGAAAAATTTGCCTTGACAAATACCTGTCTCTGAAATTAAATAAGTTTAACTTGCAGTACAAAAAAATAATAATAATAATAATAATAATAATATAAAAAAAGTGAAATAAAATTAATATTATATACATATTAATAACTACAAAATACATTTCTAAATTTTTCATTTCTCTAAAACTAGTCAAATAGTTTTTCGTAAAAATTACAAATGTTGACTCTGAAATAAAATTTAACTTGCATTACAAATGAAATTAAATAAATAAAATTAAAAGCATGAGAATAAAAAGAAATAAAACAATAAAAAAGGGTAACATTTAGGTTCATTAGTTAAAAAGTGCGACTTAAAAATAAAATTAAATAAAAATGAACTGAAATAAAATAAATATTAAATACATATTAATAACTACTTGAATAACTTTTCATTGACAACTAAAACTAGGCACATAGTTTTTGGTAAAAATAACAAATGTTGCACAAATAAAATAAAATAAAAATCTTTTTAGCTCAGTATAACCCGTAAAAAAAACAACAACATCCTTATTACTTGGAATGAAAGAAATGGTGGTACTTGACAATAAGGGTCATTCGTTAAAAATTAAAACTTAAAATAAAATAAATATTAAATACATATTAGAAATGTTATTTTGTAGTTTTTAAATTATTTTCTCATACAACTAAAACTAGTCAAATAGTTTTTGACAAATGGTCTCTGAAACCTAAACTTGCAGTACAAATAAAAAAATAATAAATAAAATAAAATAAAATAAAATAAATAATAATAAAAATAAAAAACAGGCGTTGGTGGTTCTGGGGCTGACTAAAATCAATGAAAACCATTAAAAAAATGCTTTGAATACTTAAATGTCAAAATAAACTAAAGTTATAATAATAAATACCAAACAGACATATTTTTAAAATGCTATTAACATGACAAAGCCCCAGCAAAATTAATACAACTTTAACAGAACATACGAAAAATAAATAAATAAATAAATTATACTACAATAAAACTGCTGTTATACAGAACAATAACTCAAAAACGTCTGATTACAATTAACTTCTTCAAAAGTGTAGAAAGTGGCCTTTCTAACAGGAAGAGCACATGGTTTCTCACCCGTGGGCTCTTTAGGGCAGACGTCCGGTAAGGAGCGCGGCGTCCGATAGTGTCTGGGGGCCATGGAAGGGTCCCTGGGCTTCCTGAAGAGCCCATCGCTGGTGCCGCCGCCTCCGCCGCTGGACTGAGGGATCGGAGACGAGCCCTGATTGGAGGACATCACTGCGGATCCCTCACATATGAGGCTGACTGGAAAGAGAGTGCAAGATCACACATCAACTTCCTGCCAGCACAGGAAGTACCTGTCCTTTAAGAGAAACGCACTGTTGCACAGAGGTGTGATATTAAATGAGATTCATTCAAAATTCCCCTAAACATGTCACACGGTGGTGTTATTGATATAATGAGCTAAACACCCATTCCGCCCACACAGAGTGCAAAAACATGTGAGTCAGAGTGGAAAACATAAAGAGGAAGATGATTTGATATGCACACACGCCTTGAACGTCCTGCAGCTGTGTGCGCAGCAATCTGAATCACTTTTAGCTGTTTGATCAGATACTCAGAGCAGATTTCGCCGCTGAGTGAGCAGATAGTGACAAACTGGATTTGGACTGTGATTCTGGACTAATGTTGAAGATGAGATCTGCTGCCAGAGCTGAGCCCGAGGGCTTACGAGCAGCGGATGAAGTCTGCTTTCTA
>NC_133366.1:7533903-7562699 GCF_049309525.1 Garra rufa | reverse complement strand
CAAACTGTCCCATCTGGCTGAAAAGCAGGAGTGGGTTTACAAACACAGGTAACACGAGAGCACTGTCAATTAAAGTCGTTTTCTTCAGTACAAATTAAGATTAATCAACTACGTTAGTAGCAATATTTGAAAATTGAGATTTATACATCATCTAAAAGCTGATAAATAAGCTTTCCATTGGTGTATGGTTTGTAAGGATAGGACAATATTTGGCTGAGATACAACTATTTGAAAATCTGGAATTTGAGGGTGCAAAAAAACTAAATATTAGGAAAATCGCCTTTAAAGTTCTTAGCAATGCAAATTACTAATCAAAAATTAAGTTTTGATATATTTATGGTAGGAAATTTAGAAAATATCTTCATGGAACATGATCTGTACTTAATATCCTAATGATTTTTGGCATAAAAGAAAATTTTAATTTTTAAGTGATATTTATCACCCATACAATGTATATAACCATGCTACTTAAGACTGTTTTTGAGGTCCAGGGTCACATATGTTGAGTACCACAACAAATTATTTACTCTTTTGCTCATCTCATTTTTGTTAAAAAAAAGCAAAAACACTAAGAGTGCTAATATTCGCACTTCATAAAGTCTGATTGGCTGTCAATGTTTTTTCATTCATTAGCTACAATAACGTTTTTAAAGTGCTAACAAGAATATTGTTATAGTTAGTGTTGACTTTACGATTCTCACAGAACGATTATTAAAACTTTATGGTGTTAATCTTTGCCTGAGACACTTATCTTTAAAGTGAATGAGACCAATTTGTAAACGTTCAAATACTTTTTCAATAACTAAGCCACAATATGTAAACACTGTATTTTGGTGTAATCACGGATCCTTTTTAGTATTATATCCAGTTTTAAAGCTTTCTGCCATGACTACACAACATGGTAAACCCTATCCACCTTATTCTTCAATGTGGAAGTAAGCGGATGGTTGAGACTTCTGGTTCATTAACACTACACAGAATTTGCAAATGTAAAAAATTGTTTTTTATAGTTCATTAGCTGAGAAAAAAATTCTGTATTTGAATCCGTTTGTATTGTAAGTGCCTTACCATAACCTAAAATAGGGGCGCATCGAAGTTATTTTTAGAGGTAATCAATATTATGCCACAAATGCTATCGATTGAGTTGAACTTGTAGAGAACCCTATGTATTTAACATTATTTACGACAAGCCGAATTAAGTAATAAAAGGATATATTGTTTCCCAGTGTTGGAAAGTTACTTTTAAAAGTAATGCATTACAATATTCCTTAAAACAGTAACTAATTTGGTTCCTTAATTACTATTTATGGTAAGTAATGTGTTACGTTACATTTTAAATCTGGCCAGGGCTTGTTTGTTTTTAATATAAAAAGTTCAATTTTTTGCAAATGTAAAAGCCTTTTTAGACCAAAAGCCTCAGGCTTAGAGAAAAGTAAATTCTTGTCTGTGCAGTAGACCACAGAAGAAAAATGTCAACTCTTCAGAAAAAAAAAAAAAAAAAAAAAGGAAAACAAATGCTAGATTATCTTGAGTAATTATTGCTTATTAGTATGGATGAACTGGATCATCGAAGGTCGGCAGCAAAGACATCGGTTAATAAAATGGGATTAAATACATAAAGGATATTTGTATTATTTAACATTTAATTATTGCAGGTTTGCTTTGAATTTCACTGTTTTTATTCATTTTGAGGAATACTGTATCTCTTTTTTTAGCAAGTGAGATGAATTAATGCATGTTCACATTTATTCTAGAACTAAAGTAACATCTTACAATTTCTTTCAACATGGGGACAGGAGAGCTTTTAATTAATAAACAGGGGGAAAAGTAACTCAGATATTTTCTTGTCAATTAAAAAGTAATGCCTTACTTTACTAGTTACTTGGAAAAAGTAATATAATTACGTAACTTGCATTACTTGTAATGCATTACCCTCAACACTGCTGTTTCCGTCAGAGTGAATGAGGAAAAGCTGCCTCAGGACCTGGAGTCTTTACTCAACAGCAAGCGTGAGAGACTTTCTTAATGATTTGACTTAATTAGTTCATTTGTCTTTTCTAAAGTGAAACCCAGTGTGACGGAGTTTAATCGTTCTCTCTGCAGTGGGCATTCAGGCGTTCCGCTGGTTCCTGTGCTCAGAGTTCAGCGAGGAGAACCTGGAGTTCTGGCTGGCGTGTGAGGAATACAAGAACGCATCCGGCTCCAAACTGGCGGCCAAAGCCCAGAACATCTACAACCAGTTCATCAACCCTGATGCTCCTCGGGAGGTAAGAGACGAGACGAATTTAACTAAAACAAATCAAAGTTTGAGTAAATAAAGAAAGTCTATTTTTAGAACAGTTGAGACCTTTTGCATTCTATTTTAATTACTTTCACACACATTTTGACCAAAAGCAAGCGGCATTCATTAGCAGCAGCACAAAAAAAAAAAAAAATGCTTTTTTAAATTATTATTTTTAAAATTGTTTTAATTTGAAGTATGAATGAGTGCACTGTATTATTCTAAAAAATAAAATCTTTTATTTAAATCTGTATAATGTATTTATATATTTAATATCTCTTTAACCCCTTAAGCTCTGCAGCATATTTTGGATTTTTTTCAGAGTTAGGCACACCAAAATTTAAGAGAGCGCCCTAACCACATACTTTGGAATAAATTGATAAAAATGGTCTCATTTGACAGGAAACTTTCTGAATTTTAAAACATGAGTAAATTTTTGCATATTTTGTATTGTATATGTTTGTAATATTGTCATGAACACAGTCAAAAAGTCAGATTTTTATATATATTTTTTATTATTTTTATGTATATATCTGTAAATTAGGAAAAGTTTGGTCTATGTTCCTGCAAGAGGTTTCATTTTATTCCACTAGGTGGCAGTAAACACGGGAAAAAAGAATTTTGTTGATAACATCTTCCAAGCAAAAGTTATTTAGCTTTGACTGAAATGAGGCATTGGAGTCTCCTTTAATTCTCTTTTTTTTTTTTTCTGAATGCAGTAGACACACCTGAACTTAAAAGAGCGCCCTAACCACATACTTTGGAATAAATTGATAAAAATGGTCTCATTTGACAGGAAATATTCAGTGTTTTAAAACATGGGTAAAATATTGCATATTTTGGATTTCATATTTTTACAATATTGTCATAAACACAAAGAAAAAGTAAGAAAAATTATTATTGTTTTAATTTAGTTGTTATTTAGAAGTCTGTAAATAAGGACCAGTTAGGTCTATGTTCCTTTAGGAGGATTCTTTTGATTCCTCTAGGTGGCAGTAAACACAGGAAAAAAGAATTTTGTTGATAACATCTTCCAAGCAAAAGTTATTTAGCTTTGACTGAAAGGAGGCATAGGAATCTCCAATTGTGCTTTTACATTATTCATTTTTGATTTCTGAAAGCAGTAGACACACCAAAGGGCGCCCTACCCATATACTTCGGAATAAACTGACAGAAATGGTCTCATTTTAAAGAAAACAACCTAAGCTAAAAGCTGATATAGGATTTTAGGCTAGTATGTGAACACAGATGTAGTTATCAGTGCAGAAATATGATGCAAAAGTTTGCTTGTTCACAGGAGTCATTTCAGTTTTTGTGTTTCTTTTGAAATTATTCTTCGATATTTTACTGTAATGTGAAAAATCTGTGAAGTGAAGCACATATTTATATTCCTGAGAGTAAGAGCTTTCATTTGATATATGACTTGTCTATTTTTAGTGAGTTTGTGTGCCATAAATATGAAACATCATTATTTGTCTGATTTTCTCGAGGGGGGGGGGAGGTTGCGCAATAACGAATTTAGACTGTATTTTTTTTTTTTATGTAAAATTAATGCAAATATCATGGGATTCGCAAGAAAGCAGAGGTTCTAAGCTTTCAAAAAATACCATATATGTCTAGTTTTGTGCTTCACAGTTCATAGATTTTAAAAAAATTATAAGATGACCCCCCCCCGTGGACCCGTCGGTGGGTCCAAGGGAGTGGCCAGAGCTGAAGAGATTTTAGTTGATATTTAGAAGTCTGTAATTTAGGACCTGTTTGGTCTATTTCCCAGCAGAAAGTTTCTTTTGATTCCACAAGGTGGCAGGAAACACGAGAAAAAAGAATTTTGTTGATAACATCTTCCAAGCAAAAGTTATTTAGCTTTGACTGAAAGGAGGCATAAGAATCTCCGATTGTGCTTTTGCATTAGTAATTTTTTTTCAATTTCTGAAAGCAGTAGACACACCAAAGGGCGCCCTACCCATATACTTCGGAATAAACTGACAGAAATGGTCTCATTTTGAAGAAAACAACCTAAGCTAAAAGTTGATATAGGATTTTAGGCTAGTATGTGAGCACAGATGTAGTTATTAGTGCAGAAATATAATGCAAAAGTTTGCTTGTTCACAGGAGTCATTTCAGTTTTCGTGATTCTTTTGAAATTATTCTTCGATATTTTACTGTAATGTGAAAAATCTGTGAAGTGAAGCACATATTTATATTCCTGAGAGTAAGAGCTTTCATTTGATATATGACTTGTCTATTTTTAGTGAGTTTGTGTGCCATAAATATGAAACATCATTATTTGTCTGATTTTCTCGAGGGGGGGGGGAGGTTGCGCAATAACAAATTTAGACTGTATTTTTTTTTTTTATGTAAAATTAATGCAAATATCATTGGATTCGCAAGAAAGCAGAGGTTCTAAGCTTTCAAAAAATACCATATATGTCTAGTTTTGTGCTTAACAATTAATAGATTTTTTTAAAATAATACAATGACCCCCCTGCGGACCCACCGGTGGGTCCTAGGGCGTGGCCAGAGCTTAAGGGGTTAAATAAGTTATCTATTTTTGCATTACAATGATGAACATTTAGAGAGATTTGCTTAAATGCCATAATAATACAACATCGTAATGGTCCCAAAATAGGCTTTTTAATACTTTTTGAAGTAAAATATGACCCAGACATGATTTTGACAGTTTTCACTCCTGTATACATTTCCAGTCAAACGTTTTTGAGCAGTAAGAATTTTAATGTTTTTTTAAAGAAGTCTCTTCTGCTCACTAAGCCTGGTATTATTTGATCCAAAATGCAGCAGTAATATTGTGAAATATATTTACTACTTAAAATAACTGCTTTCTATTTGAATAGATAGTAAAATGTAATTTATTTTTGTGATCAAAGCTACATTTTCAGCATCATTACTCCAGTCTTCAGTGTCACATGGTCCTATAGAAATCATTCTAACATGGTGATTTGCTGTTTACGAAACCTTTTATTATTATTATGAATATTTAAAACAGTTGAGAACATTTTTTTCAGGATTCTCTGAATAGAAAGATCTAAAGATCAGCATTTATCTGGAGGGAAGGAAATTATAGACATTAATGCTTTTATTTATCAAGGATGCTTTAAACTGTTCAAAAGTGATGATAAAGACATTTATAATGTTACAAAAGATTTCTATTTGAGATAAATGCCGTTCTTCTGAAATCTTTATTCATCAGAAACATGAAAAAAGTCTATTTAGCTGCTTTTTCAACAACAATGACAAATGTTTTGATCATGTGACTGGAGTAATGAAGCTAAAAAATCAGCTTTGAAATCACAGGAATAAATCAAATTTTAAATATATTAAAATAGAAAACAGTTATTTTAAATAGTAAAAATATTTCAAAATTTTACTGTTTTTGCTGTGCTGTAAATGCAGGCTTAGTGAGCAGAAGAGACCTCTTAAATTTTTTTTTTTAATCTTACCATCCAAAAACTTTTGACTGCTAATGCACGAGCTCATATGACGCAATTCTCAGGTGAATCTGGACAGCGAGACCCGCGAGGCGTTGATGGGGCTGATGGAGGATCCCACAGCGGACACGTTCGGTGACGCTCAGCAACGGATCTTCTCTCTAATGGCTAAAGACTCGTTCCCACGTTTCCTGCGCTCGTCTTACAGCCAGCAGGCTCTCAAAGTCCTGTGAGACACACTACTATCAAAAAAACTCTGTATCTGTGGTCTAGATTATTTACTTAACCCTGGAATGTGTCATAGTTTAGTCAGACATGGACTCTGTAGTCATATAATGGCTCACTGTGGCTTTATATCTTCAAACTTAATAAAGTTATAAGGGTCAAAATAGGAGTGTTTTGCAGTCTGTCATACACTGAGAGCCAATCAGAGATCAGGAAGCTCAAGGTCGCCAGACAATCGAGGCTGAACAAAGAAAATAAAGCTGCACTTCCTTGACGACAGCAGGAAAACCTTCAGGGATTTTACACTAGCAGTCTAATAAAGCGAGTACGGCTGCTTAAGGTGAGACACTGCAGGTGAATAGGGTAAAAATATCAACTTTAGTTATCGCCTTACTCAGTTGATTGATTACATTGATAATTGCAAACATTTTTGTATTACAAATTTTCTAAAATGTTAGGTTTTAATATGCAAATGAAGCATTAATTAATGAAATATGTGGTAGTTTGCATACATTTCTAGTACAATTTTTTTATATATATATATTAGAGTCAAATGTTTTTACAGAGAGGATTTTGGGTATCTCATTTTGTCACTTCACAATTCAGAAAATTCTTAGAACAGGCAGAAAACTATATTATTTTTTGGGGGAATAAAATCGAGTATAAAATCAAGCAAATTATATATGAACAAATCCCTCTGTAAAAACCTTCAGCATATAGACAGGAATACAAAAGTTTAGTTTGGTGTGTGCAAGTGCTACTGAAGTGGAGATTTATGGCTCAGTGTTGAAGAAAAAAACTCATTTTGAGAAAACAGCCTTTAAAAATATGGATTGTAATTGAAATCTATTGACACAAATAGATAAAGTGCTATAAAAGAAACACTTTTCTTTTCACTAGACTGAAAAAACACCAAAAATCTCAATCTCGACAGGTGCATGAAAAAAAAACTGTTTTTGCCTGCAGTGTCTCCCCTTAACAGTGGAAAAAGTCGGTGTGGTTTACGAGATAAACACAAAAGGGAGGAAAGGGGCATATAATACTAGAATTCGATCATGAAATTACCTAGATTTACACAAAATAGCAGTGCTTGCCCATGACAAATTCACTAAATTTCTTGACATTATAAAACCTAAGAATAATTAGGTGTAAATAACTTATTTTATTTTACAAAAATAAGCACAGTCTAAAGAATTATGACCTGTTGTACATGATATTCCATGTTTCTTTCTCTAAGAATACAGAATAAACTTTTCACTATTAGTCCACAGAAAGTGGCAAACATCAGTTTTTTTAATAAGGTGGCGCCATCTAGCGGCTCCACATCGGATTACAGTATTTGCCTGCCATCACTTGGTCTTGGATGATCCAGCAGCTGGTTTTGAGGGTCCAGCTGTGCCACCTTTGGCTTCTGGCGTTTTCAACACGCTCAGTTTCTTATGAAGGGATGTGCTGGCCTTCTGTGTGACTTCCTGTTCGATCCTATTCCTGATGGCCACGTCCAAACTCTGCACAAACACAGACTAATTAAACCACTATTATTTAACACGGAATGATTTTAAAAGCAAACCGAATGTTTACCTTCTTCAGCTTCTGCTGGTGGACCACTTGAGCCTTTTTGGGTGCGATAATCCTTCCTGAAATAAAGAGGATTTGAATATCACGAAGTGCGCGTGCGCGTGCACGTATGTATAATCGCAAACGCGTTCACTCAGTATGCTGCGCTATCTATATATCGCAGTATTACATTCAGAATACTTTTTCTTCAAAAACACGACGTTTTTACCTCCTTTCTTGGGTCCTTTTGGTTTGTGTTGTGGCTTTTTAGCTCCTCCTGGTCGCTGCGCTTTAAATTTCCGTTTACCCTGAGCCATTTCAACGGTTTATTCGCAACCGGAAACAGAAAGACGTAGGATGCGAAATAGAATAAAAGTCTCTTAAAACGTTTAGGGTTAAATTTTAAAATAAAAGTCTCGTCTGAATGGCAAACAGAGAGTGCGTGTGATACACTCCAAGTTTTTTAACAGTAAGACTTTTAATGTTTTTTATATCTAACTACTGCTTTTATTAGATCCAAAGTACAGCAAAAATTTGACATTTTTAAAATAGTTTTACTATTTATAAAATAACAGTTTTCTGTTGGAATATATTATAAAATGTCATTTATTCCTGTGATTTAAAGCTAAATTATTAGTATCATTACTTCAGTAACATCAGAAATTTTCAGAAATCATTCTAATATTCTGATTTCCTGCCCAAAACATTATTATTATTATATTGATAATGTCATACTTTTTACTGCACTATTTTTTTTTTACCTTTAATACTTAAGAACATTAAAATGTAGCACTTTCTTGTACTCAATTAAATCTTTGAATTACTTTTACTTGACTAAAAGTAAAAAAGTACTAGATTTCTAATGTAATTAACTATTGAATTATATTTAATATGAAACGTAGTGCAGTAAAATGTTCAATATTATGCTTTGGAATTTTATAAAGTAAAGTTTTCGAAAGAAAAACACTCTGATAAAGTACTTTTAAAGCAGTGAAGTAAAAATACTTCACTACTGTCCCCCTTTGTTGAAAACAGCGGAGAAGAAATTCTTCAGGTTTCTTTGATGAATAGAAAGTTCAGAAGAACAGCATTTATCTGCAATAGAAATCTTTTGTAACATTATAAATGTCTTTATCATCACTTTTGATCAATTTAAAGCATCCTTGCTAAACAAAAGTATTAATTTCTATCATTTCTTTCCCAAAAATAAATAAAAATATTTATACTAACTCCAAGATTTTGAATGGTATAGTGTATAATGTTACAAAAGCTTTTTATTTCAGATAAATGCTGATTTTTGGATCTTTCTATTTATTACAGAATCCTGAAAAAATGCTCAACTGTTTTAAATATTGATGATAATAATAATAATAATAATAATAATAATAATAAATGTTTCTTAAACAGCAAATCAGCATTTTGGAATGATTTCTGAAGGATCATGTGACTGAAGACTGGAGTAATAATGCTGAAAATTCAGCTTTACGTCACAGGAATAAATTATATTTTAAAATATATTCAAAATAAAAAATAGTTATAGTTATTAATATTTCATAATTTTACTGTTTTTCCTGTGGTTTGGTTCAACTAAATGCAGGCTTTGTGAGCAGAAAAGATAAAAAAAAAAATGTTCAAAAACTTTTGACTGGCAGTGTATAACTATGCAAAAACTATGCAATTAATATTATTAAATAATGCAAATAAAATTTGTATACCACGCATGGTTCTAATAGATCAACGACTAACATGGCTTATGCCTGAAATGTTATTTATAATATACTACTTAGCTAGATTTGGAAACAGCCTACAAGTAACACGCAAAACCAACCACACTATTTAGGTTCACTGTGGCTTTATTAACAATAAAAAGTGCCACGTTTTAAAAGATCAAGCATGCCACAAGAGTTTCCCCATCAGTATATTTCTTTGCCGCAACGAGGGCCCTCTAAACACTCACTCACTCACTCACTCACTCACTCACTCACTCACTCACTCACTCACTCACTCACTCACTCACTCACTCACTCACTCACTCACTCACTCACTCACTCACTCACTCACTCACTCACTCACTCACTCACTCACTCACTCACTCACAGATTAGGCACTGGAGCCCACAAATGTACAGTTTGAGAAGTTTTGATACCAAATAAAAGGTTAGGCACTTTTGAACCGGACAGAACGAGTGTTAAATAAAGTGGTACATGGATCCTTCTGAACAGAAACCCACCGTCAATAACAAGAGCTCACGGCTAAACAATACATGATTGAGAAACAGTCTCCATTCACACCAACCAATCACAGGCCTCGATTTATTCAAATGAGCACTGGAGAAGAGGCAGGGCTACAGTAATACTGTGGATGTTGGAGAAACAGAGTTAATGCTCTAGACTGCATGGACAACTTACAATAACTGAATCTTTTAGAAGAATTCTTTCATTTTAAGACTTAAAGGAAAAGTTCACTTCCAGAACGAGATTCGCAGATAATTTACTTACTCCCTTGTCATCCAAGATGTTCCTATCTGTGTTTTACAGTCGTAAAGAAATAGTTTTTTGATGATTTCTCTTCATATAGCGAACTTCTATGATGCCCACGAGTTTGAACTTCCAAAATGCAGTTTAAATGCAGCTTCAAAGGGCTCTAAACGATCCCAGCCGATGAAAAGAAGAGTCTTATCTAGTGAAACGATTGGTTATTTTCTAAAACAAATTACAATTTATATACTTTTTAACATCAAACGCTCGTCTCGTCTAGCTTTGTGTGTATTCCAGTTCAAGACAGTTAGGGTATGTTGGAAAACTCTCATCTCATTTTCTCCTCTAACATCAAACTCATCCTGCATCACCGTTTTACCTTTTTTTGTAAAGAGCGTTTGACCTTTGTTGCGCATTCACTTTATAAACACTGGGTTGGTATTTCTGCAGCGATGTAGGATGATTTTAAAGTTGGAGGAGAAAATGAGATGAGAGTTTTTCAACATACCCTAACTGTCTTGAACTGGAATACACAGTTCATGCAGAGCTAGACAAGATGAGCATTTGAGGTTAAAAAGTATATAAAATTTCAATTTTTGTAGAAAACAACCATACGTTTCACTAGATAAGACTCTTATTCCTCATCTGGGATTGTTTTCAGCCCTTTGAAGCTGCATTTAAACTGCATTTTGGAAGTTCAAACTCGGAGCACCATAGAAGTCCATTATATGGAGAGAACCTCAAAAAAACTTTCTTTACAACTGAAGAAAGAAAGACGTGAACATCTTGGATGACAAGCGGATGAATAAATTATCTGTACATTTTTGTTCTGAAAGTGAACTTCTCCTTTAAGGTTTCTCTAATGACTTTAAACTTCGTTTTAAATGACTTTTCATAATTTAGTATAACAGGGCTCTAGGAGTCAGTGTAACCAATATCCTAAGCATTTTTTGTAATAGTTTAGGCTTAGAATTTAAAGATGTATATCATATAAAGTAGACTTCATTTAAACAGTCAGATTCTCCCAATAAACCTGGGCTTTTAATCCTCCAGAGTTTTAATACTTCAGCTCAACAACCCTGAACATGAAAACCAAGAGCAGCCATTAAAATCATTTTTTGTTGATGGGGAAAAAGTTGAGAGAAAGCCAGCGAAACCCTTTTTAGTTCTAGTTCTCCAACCGGCCGTTGTCACCTTAAAGCTTTATGTGAAACAAAAACAAAAAAACAAACATGATTGATCAATCAACGACAAAATCGATTAAAATAAATAATCATTCCTTGATTCCTCTGACCGTGATTAAATAATTCAGCAATAATAATAAAAATAATAATAATCCGACAGAATTGCACACGAATGGAAAGTTGCACTGTAGTGGCGGTACTGAAGGAGGCACTGAGGACGCGTCTCCGCTTTACGACAACAACAAACATATTCCCCACAATTGATCAACCACTCAAGCTTGTCCTGATTTGGTCTCCACAAAAAAATCCTGTTAGCACAGAAGTCTACATCACAGGTGAGCCTCCGGCACGTGTGTGTGGTCTGGGAGCGCGAGGTGCTGCTGGATCGCTCCGGTGTCACGGAGGTATTAAAACAAACAAGACCTCGAGTCCTGAGTCTGTTTATCCACTGACCTCGCGTCCTCCTCAGATTCAGGGGCGGAGCCGGTCACCGTGATGGTAGGTGTGACGGAGAGGCCTGATTGGCCGGAGCGAGCTGTCCGTCATCACCTCTTCTGCTCCCAGATCTCTGGCATGTTTAAGTCCAGATGCTCCAGAGAGCGCAGCGCCTGCACGTTCTCAGAGTAAAACGCCACGTCCACCATCACCAACCTGCAGAGACAGAAAGACGATGGGCAAATGTCATGAAGAACTGCACAGAATGAAAAGAAAATGTTCTAAAGGAGTAATAGGAAATAATAGTAAAAATTTTATTACTATAAATAATACATTAAATAAATAAAAAAAGTAACATTAAATACATAATTTAAATTAATAATAAATTAATAAAATAATTAATTGAAATTCAATATAAAGATTAGATCAATATATAATAAGATTGATAGAATAATAATACTATAAACAATATATATTATAAACAATATTAGAAAAATATATAGTTTTAATTTTGATTATTATTTTGCATATACACACACACACACACACTTAAATATGCACATGCACACATTTTTTTAGATTGTTAATTTTATATATATATATAAAAATTTATTAAATATTAAAATTACAAACACATTTTTTGTGGATAAAATAAGACAATAAAATAAACATACTAAAAATAATATTAAAAAATATGAATAAATTAGTTATTGTTATATTAGTTTATTTGTGTGTGTGTGTGTGTGTATGTGTGTGTATAAATATATATGTATATATAAATAAAGTAGTAATTTTGTAATGTCATTTTTATATACTTTTTTATTTATTACAGTGTTATATATACAAATCTAAATAACTTAGTATAAAAAAAGTATATTTCTAGGTATTTATAAATTATTTTTTAAAAACACTACTATATTTGTAAATTATATATATTTAAATTACATACGCAATTTATATATGTGTGTGTGTGTGTGTGTGTGTGTGTGTGTGTGTGTGTGTGTGTGTGTGCGTGTATTTTTATAATAATTTTAATAATTAATAATTTATACACACATTTAAATAATTATTATATAATGATTTAATATTTATATGCATTTATAAACATAATTTTTAAAATAGAAAGTAAACAGTATATATTATTTTCTATAAAATAAAAATTATATATATTTATTTATTCCTCATAGTCACTGGTGTTTCTCATTGCTGTAACACAGAGAAACACACACTCACCCATTCTGAGGTCCGCCATCATTGACGACTCCCAGTCGCGCTAACTGTCTCTTCAGATGCAGCTTAAAGCTGGCATTTATCCTGAGGAACAGCATCTACACACAAACACACAATAAACACCATTAGTTCCTGGTTTCGGTTCACACTGACAGCTCAAAGTTCGAGTGCAGCATCTCACCTGCGTCTGCTCCTCTGGTAAGAGTTCACAAATGGCCTCGTGCATTTTGGCCATCTGTTTACACACGTTACGCAAACACGCAGACGGCATCGGCGCCTTCACCTCATACTGCAGAGAACAAACTCGCTTCAGCCTCAACAAACCACAATAATACTAGAGAGATATCACAGAGGGTCAAACCCACCTTAGACAGAGCTTTCTCAAACATGCTGTCCATGATGGCCACTAGTTTAGCAGAGATTTCTGAGATGTGATCATTGTAGTCCTGAAGACACAGTAAACACAAAATTCTTTCAAGGACTTTTCAAGCACTACTTTTATTATTTTCAAAGACTTCAAACAGAGATCTCACTTATGTCTTCTATTTCATAGAAATAAATAAATAAAAATAACTTGCAAAAATTAGCACATGTGAAGTACTACTACTAAAGTATTAAAGTATACTACACTTTTACTATACCACAGTTAATTTTCTTAAGGGATTTGTAGGTGTATAAATTCTTTTTTTGCTTTGTAACTGTACGGCCTTAATGGTTTGATGTTTTCTACTATTTAAAAAAAAAAAAAAAAAGAGATCGCAAAATCACTTAAATTCCAATGTGGATCAAACGATTTGTGATCCAAGCTCCAAAGTTTCGATCTAAATTAAATGATTCACGATACAAAATTCCAAACCAAATTAAAAGATTTGCGATTTGCAATTTGAAGTCCTGACCTGAAACATATGATTTTAATAATATGATATAATACATATTAATATTAATACATAAGTTACTTAATATTTATACTCATAATATATTGATATAAAAATTATATATAATTATAAAACATTAACTACTAATTATTTATGTAAATTGTATATGTAAATTATATATATAATTTTTATATTCAATAATTATCATAATCGTATATTTATAGGTATTTATACGCATAATAAAAAAAACTACATTATATATGTAAATTATATATATATATATATATATATACACATACATACACACACACACACACACACACACACACATATATATGTATGTGTGTATATATGTGTGTGTGTGTGTGTGTGTGTGTGTGTGTGTGTATATATATATTTACATATCTACATTAAATATGTAAATGATACATAAAATTTTTAAATGATATACATAATATATACATACATATATTTATTACACTGTAATATATATCTAATACACTGTTATATATATATATATATATATATATATATACACACACACACACACACACACACACACACACACACACACATACTAATACTAAATAATAATATTTAAATTATAACTGTTGTATTTATATGTATTTATAAACAATTAAAAAAACAAAATAGAAATTAATTACAGTATTTTCTATAAAATGAAATTAATAGATTTTATTGATTTGGTTCATCTGTTCCTCTTTTCGCATCTTCAGCCATGTTCCATAACACTTTCAGTACTACTACTTGCTTAGATTGATTGTTTTCTGACATTAACTGAAATAAGCGATAAAGGTATGATGCTTTATGAATTGCGTGAATTTTGCGTGAAAACATATGTGCTTATTGACCAAATCAAACACTTTTTTCATTGATACATTGTCTTTCAATAATTAAAGCACTTTTCAAGTACCTCTTCAAGAATGTTGCTATTTTTTAAAGGGTCTTCCAGGCCTTAAATTTCAAATTCAACCTTGTACGAACCCTATGTAAGGATGTTTACCTTGGTGATGTGGCCAAAGTGTCTCAGTATGCTGTACTGTTTGGGCTGCAGTCTGGTCTCAAAGTGCGCTCTGATTACAGGGATGTAGTGAACCACCAGCTGAAGACAGCGAGAAGCCAGAGCTGAGGACAGACACACTCAGATTTAGGGCTGCGCTTTAGCAAATGCCATCACGTTCTACATTTGAGACGTCATCACGTGTGTTTTCTTACCCAGGTTTCTGGTGGTGATGGTTTTCAGGCCCACCACCTGCAGAGCTCCTGCCCCCAGCACCAGCTGACAGCTGCGAGAGTTGAAGTGCTGTTGCCACAGAAACAAAGCACAACCTGTCAATCAAACGATGCCACAGTGCAGCCTGCAGCTGAAACTAAACCTGAAACGAACTGAATGTCACACACAGACACACACCTTAAGCAGGTCGGCGAGGCGAGTGAGGATGTCAGTGGTGATGGAGGGAATGTCGTTCACACACTGACAGTACTCCAGAATCATTCGGATCAGCAGCAGCACCGTCCTGCCAGAGGACACAAAGGTTAATAGGGACAAGAGAGAACTTGCCAGTGAAATGTAAGTTTCAGTGATGAAAACTCACCCGACCACTGCATACTTCTGCCCATCGACACACAGAAACTCACTGGGCTTCCTGTCCTCAGACCCTGAAACACACAAAATACATTTACTACTCTCAGTTAAACGTCAATAATACACTGCAATAATAAAGGACGCAGGTATGTGCTTGGCAAAGCACAAAAAAGAAAGAAAATTCAACCTTCCACCCTCTATTTTACTGTAAAAAAAAAAAAAAAAGTATACAAAAAATGTTTTTTTATTACTTTATCATCATTATTATTATTGTATATAATAATAATAATTATAATTATTATAATAACTCCCTACTTTACAGTCAAATTAAACATTTATTATAAACCAACAAAACGATTGTTGTTGTTATAGTTTATAAAAAACGAATTATTATTATTATAATTATTATTATCAGTATGTTTAATAATTTAATATGGAGAAAAACAAAAAATTCAATTACTTTTTTAACTTAAACTGGAATAATACACTGCAATAGCAAAAAACTTGAACCACCACATATTGTACTGTACAAATAAAGTAATAAACTATTATTATTATCATCATTATTATTGCAGTAAATAATAACAACAACAACTCCCTACTGTATATTAAAACAGATTGTTGTTGTTGTTGTTATAGTTCATAAAAACATTATTATTATTAGTAGTAGTAGTATTACTATTATTGTTGATTAATTTAATAATACAGAAATAACACAGTATAATAGCAAACAAAAATTACCACCGCGTATTGTACTGTAAAATAGAAATGCTATACAAGAATATTTTAATTATTTATTATTTATATATTATCATTGATTAAATTATTTTTTCATATGGAAATCCAGACAAATATGGAGAAAAAAAAATCACATCGCTAAAAATACAATTACATACTATTATAAAATAGTATTATGAAAAAATAATAATATTACTACTAATAATAAATAACAACAACAATTATTATTATTATTAATACTGTTAAAAACAATAACAATAACAATTTATTATTTTATATATTTTTATTATTAACTTTAGTATTATTAGTAGTATTTTTCTTGTTAAATAATTTAAAAATCACATCCCTGAGAATACCATTATATACTATGATAAAATAGTATTATATAATAATAATAGTAATAATAACAATTATTAGTACATTATTATTAATAATGATGATAATAATAATGTCAAAAATAATAAGTAGTATTCTATGGTATAATATAATTTTTTTCAATTATAAATGTATAATATGAAAAATTTTATATTATAAAAAATACTATTATTATATATAATAATAATTATAATTCATATTATTATTATTATTAAAAAGAACAATAATAATGTAAATTAAAACTATCATAACAATATTTTTTTATTATTTATATATTCGTTTTATGATGATAATTATTATTGCATAGTACAATAACAATTGATTTAAAGGGGCTATATGCAATTTTCTGAAATTTTGTGGCCAAAAAAACGGAACTTCTCTTCCTTTCTGCTCGCTGTCGCACACTTCACAAGTCATCCGCTGCAAAGAAGTCAACATTATGTTTACAGAGGTAAGAACAGTCAAATACATATATCGTTTGAGAAACTAAGTTTGTTTGCAATATATATGACACAACAAAATGCACAGTAGTGCTTCGGAGTTATATAGTAATAGTGTTTGTATATTTCAGTGTTTGTTTAGAACAGTGTGAGTGTTTTATAAATCGTAATGTAAAATGAAGATAACGTGTCACAAAATGTCAAGTGTTCTCTTATCAAAACGTTAAACGTGTAGCTGACAAACTACACAAAAAATTTATACATTAAATAAATAAATAAATAAACCCAAGGGCGCACAGCCCTGAAACATTCGTAGACTATTAAAAACACAATCTGAGCATTGTCCTTGACCACTTATTATACACAAGTAGCTTACTATCACCAAGTATGAAAGACATATACATACTACTATTTAGCAATATTTATTGACGACATGTTAATGTCTTATTACGTGAAATATAACGCATCACACTTTACATCTTCAATTACCTCTTATTTTGTGTGAGGATATAGAAACAACAAAAAATATAATGTAGCTTTACATGGCAATATAATAAATAATGCATCAGTTTTATATAGCGCTTTTCTAGACACCCAAAAAGACTTTACATTACTGATGCACTATTCATTCACTCACTTTCATACTTGGTGATTATAAGCTGCTTATTAGTGTTGTATATATGTTTATATAGTATAAATATAAGCTACTTATTTTTAGCTACTGTTGGTGTCAGAGTTGTCCTGGGTCTCTTCTGTGTATTCGCACAATCCATTGCACTGCTTGTGAGTGTAGGCTAATTGCTGACTAGCGGTGGTGGCAGAGTGATCTGAAACGTTTAATATGAACGCGCTTGACGTCACATCCGCAGACAGCACGCGAAAAATCAGATTTTTTTTCCCCTCAGAATTGAGATATAAAAGCAAAATTGTGAGTTATAGTCTAATTTTGAAGGGAAAAAAGACTAATATGTTCTCAGAATTGCGAGTTTATATCTCACAATAAGTTAGAAATATATAAACTCACAATTCTGAGGAAAAAAGTCAATTACAAGATATTAACTCACAATTATGAGAAAGAAAGTCAAAATTTCCAGTTTATATCATGCAATTCTGAGAAAAAAGTCAGAAATGAGAGATTTTGTCTTGCAATTCTGACTTTATAACTCGCAATTGCCAGTTTTTAATCACAAAATTCTGATGTTATTTCTCAGAATTGTGAGATATAAACTCTCAATTGTGAATTATAAAGTCCAATTCTGATGTTCTCAAAATTGCGAGTTTTTAACTCACAATAAATTACAAACTCGCAATTCTGAGAAATAAAGTCACAATTGCGAGATAAAAACTTGCAATTCTGAGATAAAAAGTCAGAATTGTGAGTTTATATCTCACAATTCTGACTTCATTACTCACAATTGGGAGTTTAAATCTCATAATTCTGAGAAAAAAGTAAATTGTGGGATAAAAAGTCACTATTATTTATTTTTTATTCAGTGCCAGAAACTGGCTTCCACACAAATTCCCATTATTGTAATGCAAAAAAGGTTATTCTCTAATTAGTAGTGATTTTCATTAATATCAGGGTGAATTTCCAGTACATTTCATTACAGTATTACATTAATCCGACCCGACAGAAAATAGGAAAAGTAGGATACAGGCTTATAGGTGCACCCACTGTGAGCTGACAAGGCGTCAGTATGCTCATCAGGAGATGTTTGAGTCATAAACGTTTATTTTGGGGGAAAAGTTGCATATAGCCCCTTTAAAAAACAATACAGAAATGAATAAAAACATAAAAAGCAGATCCCTGAAAAATAAATTAATTATACCCAAATAAACCAGAAAAACAAACTGCACTAATAAATGATGTTGTAGCACCTGTGGGTTTGCGTTCAGGCAGTGTGATGCGTCCGTCAGCGATGGAGTCGACCAGATCCTGAAACTCAGCCGGGACCTCGGCCTGCTTCCACCGCTCATTATCCAGCAGCAGACTGCACACACATGACCAACCGTAACTCATTCAGTTCTGACTGAAAATCTCTTTCATTGAAAGCATGAGCGCAGGTGTACCTGAGTTTAGTCTTGCGCTCCTCGTGGAAGCGCTGCACGAAGCGGTTGGCTTGACTCTGCAGCGCCCCCCTCAGGCTCATGCTGCGCCGGACGCACAGCTCTTCAGTGTCTTTGACGAACGACTCCACCGCCTGACTCAAACACACGAACTCTGACGAGCTCAAGCGCTCCAGAGAGCCGTCCTGCACAACCAGACTGGCATTAACAGCTGTGTTTCGTAATTACAGCCTAACGTCAGAGTTACGTCTCTCACTCATGTGGAGGATGACTTGTTATGTTTAAAGGAATTAAGTGGTTTAACAGAATTGAAAGCAGTGATCAGATAAAGCGATCAAACTGGTTCAGGTGTGTCGTGTGTGTGCTTTTACCTTGGCTCGCGTCATGAGCACTTTAACGCAGCGGTCGTGACTGACGTCTGACGCCGTGTACAGCAGCTCCTGAACGTTATTGGCCACCCGACCCAACTCCAGATCAGACGGCATCACGTCCTCACTACTGACAGACAAAAGAAAAACATTACCAGTATTTTCACAGCCGGTGAATTAAGTCTCTTTAAATGTGAGGCTTATTCACTGTCACACAGGTTTTTAAAGGATTTTAAGGAGGTCATATAAGGGGAAAAAAATTAAGTACATGTCTAGTTTATATTTCACCCCATAAACAAAAATAAACTTTAAATTTAGGCTTTTAAAACCACTACAATTTTTATTAATTGTAACATAAGCATACTTATGGCCAAATGTATGGAAGCCCATTAGTGCAAAAAAAAAAAAAAGAATTGTGGAATATAAACTGCAACTGCATGTTATAAAGTCAGAATTATGAGATATAAACTTGCAATTGTGAGTTATGAAGTCAGAATTGCGAATTCTGATGTTTCATTTGTGTGAAATAAACTCACAATTGTGAGAAATAAAATATTGTGAGACAAAAATATGCAATTCTGACTTTTTTTCTTGCATTTGCGATTTTTTTCCCCTCAGAATTGAGATATAAAAGCAAAGTTGTGAGTTATAGTCCAATTTTGAAGGGAAGAAAGGCTAATATGTTCTCAGAATTGCGAGTTTATATCTCACAATAAGTTAGAAATATATAAACTCACAATTCTGAGGAAAAAAGTCAATTACAAGATATTAACTCGCAATTATGAGAAAGAAAGTCAAAATTTCCAGTTTATATCATGCAATTCTGAGAAAAAAGTCAGAAATGAGAGATTTTGTCTTGCAATTCTGACTTTATAACTCGCAATTGCCAGTTTTTAATCACAAAATTCGGATGTTATTTCTCAGAATTGTGAGATAAACCCACAATTTTAAATTAGAAAGTCCAATTCTGAGAGAAAAAGACTGATGTTCTCAGAACTGAGTTTATACCTCACTATAAATTATAAACTCGTAATTCTAAGAAAAAAGGTCACAATTGCCATTTTATTTTTATGCAATTCTAATAAGATCTCAGAAATGTGAGTTTTTGTCTTGCAATTCTAACTTTGTAACTTACAATTGCCAGTTTATATCACACAATTCTTGTTATTTCTCAGAATTGTGAGATATAAACTCGCAATTGTGAATTATAAAGTCCAATTCTGATGTTCTCAAAATTGCGAGTTTATAACTCACAATAAATTATAAACTCGCAATTCTGAGAAATAGTCACAATTGCAAGATAAAAACTTGCAACTCTGAGATAAAAAGTCAGAATTATGAGTTTATATCTCACAATTCTGACTTCATTACTCACAATTGGGAGTTTAAATCTCATAATTCTGAGAAAAAAAGTCAATTGTGAGATAAAAAGTCACTATTTCCTCACTGAGTTATTTTTTATTCAGTGCCAGAAACTGGCTTCCATACAAATTCCCATTATTGTAATGCAAAAAAGGTTATTCTCTAATTAGTAGTGATTTTCATTAATATCAGGGTGAATTTCCAGTACATTTCATTACTGTATTACATTATAATTTACTATATTATTATACTACATTATGATTATACATGTTCTGTCATTGTTCATATTGTTCTGTCTTATTGTATTATTTTTTACATGTGCTAAATAAAGTCACAAAGTATGCAAAATATAATTTTTTTAATCTTTTAATATTTATGAAAGACATATTTTCTGCTCACCAAGGCTGCATTCATTTGATTAAAAAACACAGTAAAAACAGTAAAATTGTTAAATATTTTTACTATTTAAAATATGTGTTTTCTATTTGAGTATATTTTAAAATGTAATTTATTCCTGTGATGTAAAGCTGAATTTTCAGCATGATTACTCCAGTCTTCAGCATCACATGATCCTTCAGAAATCATTCTAATATGCTTAATTGCTGCTCAAGAAACATTTCTGATTATTATCAGTTGTGCTGATTAATTTATTTGTCTAAACTGTGTTATGTTTATTTTCTGAATTATTTAATGAATTTAAAACAGCATTTATTTATTATCTTATTATATTCGATAAGTCCAACGCAAACTTCCTGAATAGAAGTATTGATTTCATTAATCCTAATGTAAATCTTATTGACCCTAACTTTTGAACTGTAGATATGCTGTATACAGTTAGTCCTCTGTAACCCAAACTCACAGTGCAGCAGCGCCCCCTATGGGCAGGGAGGAGGTAGTGTTGGAGTTGTGTTCCCTGCTGGAGGAAGATTCGGTGGTTGCGGAGGCCGAGTCGCTCCCGCAGGCCTCTGTGCGTGTCTGCGCTCTTGTCTGCGCGTGCGCTGCCGCATTACTGCGCTGCTCTGCTTCATTCAGCGCATCGCTGATGAAAAGCCCCTCGTGAGTGAGGTATGCAAGCTCCGCCTCTCCTGAGTGAAGGGCGGAGCCTCCAGACTCCTCCTCCTCTTCGTCCTCATTGGTCCTGTTGTCAGAATGATTCGTTGCTGAGGAAACATCTGCTAACCGACTCCTCTGGCTGCTGTCCAGCACTTCCAGCACCACGTTGCGGATAACGCTGAGCGTAGCCTGAAAAAAAAACACAACAACAAACTTGCTATGTGTTTTGAACTAGACTAATGGAATTTTTTTTTTAAATCATTTTGGATAAAAGCGTCTGTTAATTGATTAAATTTAAATGTAAATAAAATATAATAAACATAAAAACCTAAAACAAAATTAGAAAAGCTACCTTGGACAACAACTGAAATAAAACAAGGCTAAGAACTAAACTAAAAAAAAATCCATTTACTAAAAAAGCTAAACAGAAATACATAAAAAAAAATGACAAAAGCACATAACAAATTTACTAAAACCCAAACTAAAATTAAAATGAAAACTAAAAATATTAAAATAAAATATAAATATTAGATGCAAAACTTAAACAAAAATTATACATTTTAACTAATTAAAAGTTTACATTGAAATGACTAAAACTGAAATGAAAATCTAATTATGCTACATGAAAACAAAACAAAAATGACAAAAGCACATAAAATGACAAAAACTATAACTAAAACTAAAACAAGAACTGCAAATGTCAACAATATTAGATGAAAAACTAAACCTTGATGTTTAGAAAATTGCTTTAGCAACTAGCATCTGCTAAATGATTCAATGTAAATAAAATATTAATATAAAAATTATAAACACAAAAACCTAAATCAAAATTAGAAAAGCTATCTTGGACACTAACTGAAATAAAACAAGGCTAAGAACTAAATTTAAAAAATCCACTTACTAAAAAAGCTAAACAGAAACGCGTATATAAAAAAAAAAAAAAGCACATAAATTTACTAAAACCCAAACTAAAATATTAAAATAAAATATAAATATCAGACGAAAAACTGAAATAAAAATCTAATTATGCTACATGAAAACAAAACAAAAATGACAAAAGCACATAAAATGACTAAACTAAACTATAACTAAAATTAAAATTAAAACAAGAACTGCAAATGTCAAAAATATTAAATGAAAACCTAAACCTTGTATTTAAAGAAAATTAATAATTTTGCTTTAGCAACTATTGTCTGCTAAACGATTAAATGTAAATTAAATCTTAATATCAAATAATAAAATAGAAAAGCTACCTTGGACACCAACTGAACTAAAACAAGGCTAAGAACTAAACTAAAAAAAAAAATCTACTTACTAAAAAAGCTAAACAGAAATACATATATAAAAAAAAACTACATAAAAAACTATACAAAACTATACTATACATATACATAAAACTATACATATTAAAATAAAATATAAATATTAGATGAAAAACTTAAAGGACAATTAAAAATTACAACAACCTAAAAGTTTACATTGAAATTACTAAAAAAAAATTATGCAAAAAATTGCAAATATCAAAATAAATTAATTTATTAGTTAATTGTGAAATGAAAAACTAAACCTTGTGCTTAAAGGAAATTGATAATGTTGCTTTAGCAACTAAAACCAATAACTTTAAGTTAAAGTACTAAAATGATTCAACTGAAGCTAAATAGAAATATTAAAAATACAAAAACGACAAAAGAACATAAATGACTAAAATGAGAACATACAAGTAGGTTAATTCAAAATATGAATACTGTAACATTTTATAGTGGGGATATAATACTAAAATGACAGATCCTCACATGCTATTAATCCAGTAATTATTCAATTAATCCATCACTGTTATGAAACAACCACATGCTCTATGAGAAAGATAATGCGCTAGATCTAAGATGACTACGCAGCTCTTTGGCTATTGTTTAACATCATCTAATTTCCTGTGTGGCCTAGATGACATCAGACAA
Organism: Garra rufa; assembly: GCF_049309525.1. Classification (NCBI taxonomy): domain Eukaryota; kingdom Metazoa; phylum Chordata; class Actinopteri; order Cypriniformes; family Cyprinidae; genus Garra; species Garra rufa. The sequence continues at coordinate 7,539,025 of NC_133366.1, read as the reverse complement.
AACAAAAGTGGTTTCAAAGGCAGAACTAGTACAGTTGATGCAATTATGAAACCTATAACAGAAAAATAAGACCAGGGGGGTGTTCCATAAAACAAGTTTACCAAATAAGCCAGGCTTATTTCAGTTAGTCTGACTTATTGTCACTTGATTTGGCTCAAAATAAGTCAGACTAACTGAAATAAGCCTGACTTATTTGGTAAACTTGTTTTATGGAACACCCCCCTGGAACATCTATTTAAGCTCCTTTTGATGTTGTGTTGACACAGAGATGCCTCCTGAATGTTTTGTCAGGGATTTGCCACAAATGAATGACGTTACCTTGATTCTCTTAAGGAAAAGGATGAAGTGTTCAAAGATATCCAGCAGCAGATCAAACCACTGATGAAACGTCATCAAGCGCATCTGCTCATGAAATCTACATCACACACAAACACACACACAGTCAGCTGTGATTATCAGTGCTGCCAGATTTATAATATATATATTATATTAGTATTTAATTTATTCTGTGATCAAAGCTGAATTTTCAGCATCATTACTCCACTCTTCAGTGTCACATGATCCTTCAGAAATCATTCTAATATTCAGATTCATTACTTTTATTATCAATGTTAGAAACTGATGCGCTGCTTAATACTTTTGTGGAACCTGTGAAACTCAGGATTCTTTGCTAAATAAAATTTTAAAAAGAACAGCATTTATTCAAAACAGAAATCTTTTTTCAGTCAATTTTTTTTATCAATTCAACACATCCTTGCTGAATAAAACAGCTAATTTCTTTCAAAGACAGGAAGAAAACAAAGATATACAGACCCCAAACTATTGTTACAAAATATTAATAAATTCTGTTCTTTCGATTTATTAAAAGAATCCTGAAAAAAAGTATCAAAAACTGGTGCCAAAAAATATCAAGCAGCTGTTTTTAACATTGATAATAAATCAGCATATTAAAATGATTTCTGAAGGATCATGCGACGCTGAAGACTGACGTAATGGCTGATGAAAATTCAGCTTTGCATCACAGAAATAAATTATATTTTAAAGTATATTAAAATAGAAACCACTATTTTAAAAAGCATTAACATTTCACAATATTACCATTTTTTCCCTGCATTTTTAATTCACAGCTTTGATGAGCAGAAAAGTCTTCTTTAAAAAGCATTAAAAATCTTACTCATGTCTCATATATATATGTGTGTGTGTGTGTGTGTGTGTGTGTGTGTGTGTGTGTGTGTGTGTGTGACCCTGGACCACAAAACCAGTCATAAGGTTAAATTTTACAAAACTGGGATGTATACATCACATGGTAATGTGCTTTCTATTATAAATAAGAATATATAAATATATATAAAAAATATATAAATAAGCTTTCTATTGATGTATGGTTTGTTAGGATAGGACAATATTTGGTCGAGATACATCTATTTGAAATCTGGAATCTGAGGATGCAAAAAAATCAAAATATTGAGAAAATCACCTTTAAAGTTCTCCAAATTAAGTTCTTAATGCATATTACTAATCAAAAATTACATTTTGATAGGTTTACATTAGGAATTTTACAAAAAAATCTTCATGGAACATGATCTTTACTTAATTTCCTAATGATTTTTGGCATAAAAGAAAAATCTATAATTTTGACCCATACAATGTATTTTTGGCTATTGCTACAAATATACCCCAGCGACTTAAGACTGGTTTTGTGGTCCAGGGTCACATATATATATATATATATATATATTTATATATATATTACTCATATATAACTCACTTGACAGTGTCTGCATCGATTTCACTGATCTGTGACACGGACTTCACAACACACTGAAAGGAAAAAGAGAGAAATCATAAGAAACACTTATTTTTGATCTAATTTTTCTGCTCCGTTTCATGTTTTTAATCATGTAGCGTACCTGCCGTACAACGTTCTTGGCAGCGCGGATCATCTCCTCGCTGTAGATGTCCAGGAAATCCAGCTTCCTCTGTCTCAACAGACCAAAAACCAGAGACTGCAACCGATCCTGTAATGAACAAACACACACACACCTAAGTTTATAATCACATCATGAGCAAATTAAAACATCACCCGTAACGCATGCAGCTGAGATTGGCTTGATTCGATTCCTAATGACAATAAATCAGATTTCACTGTCATCGTCTGTGGTTTTCTACTTTCATTAAGGAAATTAAACTCAGGCGGCGGTTTAGTCGGCGTGGGATTCGGAGCATTATGTGACCAACCTTTCCTGACGCCGCAGGCTGCTCTTTGACCTGCATGAGAAGATCTCACACTGTAAACCTCAAACCAACACTGGCCCACATCCAACACAAACATGACCTGATTCACAGAGCACAGACTTATGGTTGGATTCATCGGGTTGCATTGATTTCACACCTGGAAACTGGAAACCACTCTTGTGGCCTGCTTCAAACAATGTTCAACGTTGGCATTTACTTGCAAGTTCAGTTTCGCATTTGAGATGACATGACGGAGATAGAAAAAATCTGCACCACTGCCAGAGTTTTCAAGTGACAAAAAAAAAAAAAGTTTTTCAAAGGTTTGGGGTCAGTGAGTGTTTGTCTTAAATTATTACTTTGATTTAAAAAGGATGCATTGAATTAATCAAAAGTGGAAGTAAAGACATTTATAATGTTTTCAATGTTCTAATGTTCTAATATTAGAATATTAGGATGATTTTGAAGGATCATGTGACACTGAAGACTGGAGTAATGATGCTGAAAATACAGCTTTGCATCACGGAAATAAATAGCATTTTATAATATAGTCAAACAGAAAACAGTTATTTTAAATTAGAATAATATTTCACAGTTTTACTGTTTTTACTGTATTTCCGATCAAATACACTACTAGTCAAAAGATTTGGAACAATAAGATTTTTTACGTTTTTTAAAAGAAGTCTCTTCTGCTCACCAGGCCTGCATTTATTTGATTTTAAGTACAGCAAAACAGTACAATTGTTAAATATTTTTACCATGTAAAATAACTGTTTCTATTTGAATATATTTTAAAACGTAATTTATTCCTGTGATTTCAAAACTGAATTTTATCATAGTTACTCCAGTCACATGATCCTTCAGAAATCATTCTAATATTCGCTGCTAAAAAAAAACATTTATTATTAATGTTGAAAACACCTGAGTAGAATAGTTTTAGGTTTCGCTGATGAATAGAAAGTTCTGAAGAAGAATTTTTTTTTTTAAATAGAAATCTTTTGTAACATAAATGCCTTTATCATCACTTTTGATCAATTTAAAGCATTTCTTTTCCCCAAAAAATTATACTGATACTGACTTTAAGCTTTCAAATGGTAGTGTGTATAATGTTACAAAAGCTTTTTATTTCTGATAAAATTAAATTTAAAATTTTTATTAAATTTAAAAAAATAAATAAACAAATAAAAATAACAATAATGATTTCAACTAGTTGTTATAGCATTTTTTTCTAATTTTCTTAAACCTGGTTAATGTTACTAAGTAAAAACATAACTAAGTAAAAATATACATAATTAAAAAAATATATATAAAGGCATATTAAAATAAACTAATAAAATTACAAAAACAAACCAAATTACTTAAATTTACTTACTTTTAAAAACTGATTTTAAAATTAGCATACTGGCATTCTGGCATATATAAATAAAAATAATAAAATAAAAATAAAATAAATACATTAAATAATAATTAAAAATGCTGAAATCATAAAACAATAATAATTAAAAAAATTAAATGTGTTAGCTGATGTAAAATAAAATTTACCTGGGAAAATTTTTTTTTATATATATATATATATATATATATATATATATATATATAGTACAGACCAAAAGTTTGGACACACCTTCTTTGGGCAGACCTAAATCCAATAGAAAATCTTTGGATGGAGCTGAAACTCCGTGTTGCTCAGTGCCAGCCCCGAAACCTGACAGATCTAGAGAAGATCTGTATGGAGAAGTGGGCCAAAATCCCTCCTGCAGTGTGTGCAAACCTGGTGAAGAACTACAGGAATCGTTTGACCTCTGTAATTGTTAACAAAGGCTTCTGCCAAATATAAAAAAAAATTGATTCCAGTGATCAAATACTTATTTGACACAGTAATTCACAAATAAATTGTAAAAAAAAAAAAAAAAAAAAAAAAAAAATCATACAATGTGATTTCCGGATTTTTCTCTCACAGTGGAAATGCACCTTATGCTGAAAATTGTACACCCCTCCATGATTTCTAAGTAAGAGAAATTTGCAAAATAACAGGGTGATCCAAACTTTTGGTCTGTACTGTGTATATATATATATATATATAAAATAAACAAATAAAAATATATAAAGCCATAATAAAATAAATTTATAAAATTACAATTACAACAAAATTACTAAAGGATCTTTGATCTTTGGATATTTCCATTCATCAAAGAATCCTGAAAAAATGCCCTCAACTGTTTTAAATACTGATAATAATAATAATATTAATTAAAAATGTTTCTTGAGCAGCGAATCAGAATCAGAATGATTTCTGAAGAATCATGTGACTGGAGTAATGATGCTGAAAATTCAGCTTGAAATCAGAGGAATAAATGACATTTTAAAATATATTCAAATACAAAACAGTTATTTTAAATAAAGTAAAAACATTTCAAAATTTTACTGCTTTTGCACTACTTTGATTCAATCAAATGAAGTGAGCAGAAGAGACTTATTTAATAATATGCTCTTTAAGGAGGACGTTCTGTGCTGTGAGAGTTATGGTATGCTGTCACACAACAAAGAACTCTTTTATTTCAGAAGATAAAGGCACGTTTGATTCCTCAACACACGTGAAAGTTGTCTGACCTTTTCCACGACCTGACTGTCCTCCTCAAAGGGCCGATTGAGATCGCTCTGAGCGTACGTGGAGAAATCGGCCACCATCATCTTATCGATCAACCTCTCCATCTCACAGAGCTGAGAACCCAAATGTCTGCAGACAGAGACACAAACAACAGGAAATGAACGGCATGCCCACATTCTTATTCTTCTGTTCCTTGTTAGTACATTTCCCGGTAAACATATGTGTTGTTTGTGCACCTGAAGCTGTGAATTCCCTGCAGTTCCTGCTGCAGCACTTCTTTGG
>NC_133366.1:7494986-7533403 GCF_049309525.1 Garra rufa | reverse complement strand
TGACCATAAAAACACAGGGCAACTCATAAATCTTGCCCGTTGCTCTCCTGTACGCATTCATGAGTGTATGAGAAAAGAAGTTCACTCAGGTGCACTGAAAACTTTTTTAACAACCAGAAAACACAGGATTTTTTTATAGACGTTGTGTTTCATGTCTTGTTATTGATTTCTCAAAATGATACACCTGTCAAATGCTGCTGTGGCAAGATCATTGCTGAATAAGAGATTACATTTCAGTTTGCTGCTTTGTTTCTTGATGAACCCTAACGCACCTTCAGAACACTTGGAATGTAAGTCAAAATCATGGTATTTTACTACAGTTTTGCAACTTTTTAAAGCATGAATAATGTCACCTTTTACAGTCATTATATGAATGAGTAACCAGGATATTTTATACAGCATTTCTCTTTTTGTATTTAAAAAAGAAAGAATGTCGTAAGTCGTGTGTGTTTGTATGTGTTTGTGAGTTCACTAACTCTACCTGTGACGTCCAGCTGAGCTCCAGGAATCCCCATCCATGTTCCTCTGTTTGCAGTGAATCCGCAGTAGTAGACATGTTTATCAGCTTCTCTTACATTTGTCAAAGTGATACTGGAAGTGTATTTATATTCATGGGAACACTGAACTCTTCCTCTGCTTTCTGAGTCTAAACACAAGTTCGATGTTTCTCCATCAGTTAAAGCAGTTTTAGTCCAGAAGGTTTTTCTGAGCTCATGATCATGTGGATAGTTTAAAAGACAAGACATTTTCACTGTTGATCCCTTTAATGCACAAACATATGAAGGGCCGTTATTCAGTATCCAATACTGCTGACCTCCAACCCCTAAAACACAAAACACACAAATGATTTTATAGCAATGTACAAAAACTATCTTTTCTTTTAGTCAATTTTTATCGGTTTACAAGCTACAACGTGTGAAGAGCTCAATCAGCTTTTCAAGAGTGTTAAAGTGTCTGTATAGTGACTGTAACTGAAGACTCACCCGCAGTCATGATCACGAAGATCAGAGGAAGAGACGTTATTAGAGATGTCACCATAATGACTTCTGTGATCATAAAAAAATATATATATATGACATTATAAGCATTGTCTATATATAATATAACAAATTGCTATAGATAGAGATAATTTATAGATAGAGATCATCATAGAGACTGCTCATTGAAGGCTTGGCGTATGATGAGGATGTTTCTCATATCAGGCCTCATGTGTCTAAAGAGCTTCACACAATATTTTCATATGGATCTACACCACATCAACACATTTTTACTAATATCAGTTGTAGCCCAAAACAATTATTTTATCTAATGGTAAATAATGGTTAAATGGTCTTACCGCGCTGCAGTGTCAGTGTCTCAGTGTCGACGCCCAAATGACAAAAATATCCGCAGCTTGAAGAGTCAAACGCCAGCAGTTTTCACACTTTAAAATGTGCAGTTAAAATATTTGTCTTCCTCTTCCTGGGTTTGTGTGACGCCATCTCAACTACACAAGAACAACTCGAAAAACTAACCTGCTCTTGTCAAATGTAGAGTTCAGTATTGTTAAATCTTTGGGAGAGAATATGTGGAACATGTTTGCTTTAAGAAAGAACTGTGTAAAGATGCTCATCATGGCTGCAGGAGTGTCTGAGCAGGTTTTTAAGACATGAAGGTTTACAACTCTTAGATTCACTTCCACCTTCTATTTCAAACTCTGTGTTTAACATGTGAAGCGATGGCGCAGCACAACCACATGTACCACAGTCATGGGCAAATACATTGTGTTAAAGGAACCGTATGTAGGATTGTGGCCAAAACTGGTACTGCAATCACTTTCAAAATACTGAAGAACGGTGTTTCCCCTCCCACTCCCCCCTGACTCGAGGTTGCCAGTTTAGCTGCAGGAGTAGGCTGCAATAAGGAGCTTCCAATGGCAAGTGACGAGTCCTACACAGAAATTTGTTTTTCTTCTGTTAATTATGTTTATGCTTCACAAGAGATGTTTTGCGAAGTAATTATGTATCGCAAAAATTTACAGATTGCGATTTGCCAAATATTTCGTAAAGATGTACTGTAATACCACATTTCAGTCGGAACATAGATTGTTTTCATACCCTGCTCGTGGTGCGATATAAAGCTTTTTATGAACGCATTTAGCACGGCCGATCGTGGGAAATCCACTGTGTAGCCTACGGAAGCAAAGTTAGCCAAACATAGATGAATCTTACCTGTCCAGGAAAAAATTGCCAACGATGGCGTCTATCTTCAAATTCTTCTCCGTGTTCAGCCGTCTCCATCTTTCAAAGGCATCTCCTATACAAATCCTTGTTTTATTTCGGACTTTGTCACGACGTATTTCGGATTCATAACAAGATCTTTTAGGTTTCATAATGTTATACATGTTTATCCGACACGTTCGTATAGCTTGCTGCAGCTCTATCAGAGATGGCAACCCGTCTCACGAAACTCTACTGACTTTGTGATTGGTAGATAGATGGAGGGTGGAGCCTCAGACCAAAACACAAAATGACAACAATAACATCAGTTGAGGGCTGCAACTCTCACTTTTAAATGACAATATCCTGGCCGGACCACTGTTGTCAGTAATATATGTATTTGAAATGAACATGATTTCTTAATGTCTAGTGACATGTTAGGGCCATTTTATAATTAACTGACATAAATTTCTTACATACAGTTCCTTTAAAGTGGGTCAGTGCCAGTTTCTGACAGACAACACAAACACTTACGCTACCAGGAAAGAGGAAATATAGGAAAAAATATTATAGGAAAAATGGTACAGATCTATTCAATAACCCTCAAAATTTGAGAACCTCTGCACTTTCTGCACTTTCTGTATTAGTTCCTATCTGTTTCTTCGTTGGTTACTTCCTGTTTGTTCCCCTATTTAAGACATTCTTTTCCTGTTTCTCACTGCAAAGTATTGCCAGTTCTCACTGCCTTACCAAACATTTATTTCCTCTTTGTGTTGACCTATTGTTATGACCCACCTTTGTGGGTCTGTTTGGTGGATTTGTTTGCTGAACATTAATAAACTTCCAACAATTGGATTATACACTGCCTCCATGTCGTTGCCTACAGTTCAGTCACACTTCCATTTACTTTACTGTCATCTGGTGGTCAAAAAGATGAAGCACACTTTACTGCATGTAGCAGTCTGATTGTAAGACAATACTGTATGCTGATTTTAGAAGCAATAAAAATTACAATACAAAAGTGTGTATTTTACAGAAGTATTTAGTAATTACATGGGTTTGGGTTAGGTTTAGGAGTAGGTTCAGGGTTAGTACATAGTTATTACTCAGTTATTATCCTTTGACAAAAAACAGTGCCAATATGTATCGAACACTCTGACTTGTTTTAGCAGTGTCAGCAAAATGGAAAGTGGACTATACTATCTAAGCCCACTTTAAAGGCCAGCGACAATGAGAAGCAACAACAAAACAATCTAGGTTCACTGTAAAAATATTGTGGCATTAAATAACAGGAATTTACTGGCAGCAGGGTTGAGTAAGATAAGCACAAATCCAGCTGCGATACCAAACAGCACCACAGGGGGATGACAAAACTCCACTAAAGCAGCAGCTTTGACCTTTTCACATCCTCAGAATCACTAAGGATTGAGAAAAACTGGTTTAAAGAGTTAAACTCGTGTACAGGATCAACAACAGTTATTGAGCTTATATAAAACCAAACCAGCATTCACCAAAAACAACATACTTTAATTACTGTTTACTCAATCCTTTCTACAGATGTTTAACTCATATAAACTTAGTTTAAACGCGTCTTAATGTGCTGCAATGAGTCTCACTGTGAATGGTCACAAGTAAGAAATAATGAGAACAGCAGCATGATGGGAAGTGTTAAACTGAAGGGCTATTGAAAAATATCACATCTAAAATGAACGCCGGCCTTTCCTCTTCCTATTTCAATATTCCTCTTTCTTCTCAACAAGTCAAGTCACCTTTAGTAGTATATAATGCTTTATACAAAACAGACAAGAACTACAAAAGAACGGCAAATAAAGCATCATACCATTCACTATTGTTTGTGTGAGAATATGTGAAACATGTTTGCTTTGAGAAAAACTAATATTTATTGCCAAAGATGTCCAGTCATTCGACAAATGATAGCTAAGCTGTTTTTCTCACAAAGGCAGTTTATACAGCGCAATGAAGCCTCTCCTCCATTCAGAAATTTGTTTTGCTAAGGCATGGGTGAACGTGTATCTCACAGCTCTTTTCACTTCCTCTTTCTCACACAAATGTCTACATTTAAAGGCACTGCGCGCAGGATCACACAAGCTCGTTTTAACACAAACGTCCAAAAAAGATAAATTAAAATTGACCCTATTTATTTTCTTAATGCATCCGATTGATAAAATAAAACCATTTCACACTTTTCTTTTGTATCTTAAGGTAACGCTTGCTAAATTTGGTCGCAACTTCTATTTCATGTCGACTGACTTCAGTGTAGAAAAATGCATGTTCACATGATTTAGTTCCAGTGTAGTTCATCAGATGTAGTTTTAGATGAAACGATGTAATTTTCAAGCAACTTTAATGCTGCTGTAGATCACGGAGGAATCTTCAGCCATTTCATAATTTGATCTGTACGATAAGAAAAATAAGATGAACCCGATTAATATGCACCTAAACAACACAAAACCTTGTTCCTAAGCTATATGTGCCTCATTTTCTTAAGAAAAACTAGAGAGTTTATGTGTTTGTTCACATCATGATGCTAGAACTGATGAAGTGAGTCTTACTCGGCAGAAACAGCAGAGCGGTGATCTCTCTCGTTTCCATTCTGACATCCAGCCTCTGTACTCGTGTTCCCGTTGTTTCTGATGTGCTTTACGGTGGCGTACTGAACTTCGTCTTCATCTTCAGCTGTCTGGTGTTTCTTGGGTCTCTTGTGAGTGACACTAGCGTACATTAATTCATTCGAATCGGTCGTATTTGAAGGATGTGCGCTCGTCTGATCCGGCACAACTGTGTTGTTGCTTTCCTGAATAAATAAACTTTATCGCATTATGATCAAAATTATGAAAAATGTGCTGAAACAGACGCTGTTCTGGACTTGCCTGTTTTGAAACGCCACCTTGGACGCCAGTAACTCCTGATTTCCTACTGAAGAGAAGAAAAAAGAAAACGTACAGTATCCATGTCACAGAAGGACAAAGATTACACTGAAACTAATGTGGTGTACAAACAATTTTCACTTAGACGTTTCTAGTAAACTTCACAAACTGTTACAAAGAAACAGCAAGAACAGCATTAAGGACTAAAATAGTATATTCTTGTAAAAGGTATGCTAAAATGAGTCAACAGCTTGTAACATTGCTGGAAGAGACAAGGCGAATGAGGATCTAGATGCAGTAGTTTATTGGGAATCCATGACAAAACAATAAAATCCAGAGGGTAGCAGAACTCAGACAAGGGCAAGAGACAATCATTACACATTTAACAACCAACAAACTACAGAGGAAACACGAAGACTATTTATACACAGGGCAGGGGGAATGATCTAATGAGTAACCGTGGAAACTAACCAGGAAGTGGGTGTGGTCAAATGAGTGTCCATGGTAACAAATAGGGGAGCAGAGAGGCAGGGAAGCAGAAAACAATGGGGCACAGAAACTACAAAATAAGAGTCCTTAAACACAGACACAGAAAACACAGACCAGACTCATGACACAGCTATTCAAGTACTACAATTTATTGATTTATAGATATGTTTTTAATATATTTATTTCTTAATTAAAAAAAAATATATATAAGGTCAAAAAGTTGAGGGTCAGTATGAATTTAAGAAATTATGACTTAACAATGCATGAATTTATCAACAATGCATTAATTTGATCAAAAGTGACAGTAAGTACATTTATAAATATTACAAAAGATTTATATTTCAAATAAATTGTGCTCTTTTTGACTTTCAATTTATCAAAGTGGAAAATCTGCAATCTGAGGGTGCAAAAAAGCAAAATATTAAGAAAATCGTCTTTAAATTTCACCAAATGAAGTTCTTAGCAATGCATATTCCTACTCAAAAATTAAGTTATGATATATTTATGGTAAAAAAATTTACAAAATATCTTCATGGAACACGATCTTCACTTAGTATCCTAATATTTTTGGCATAAAAAAACGATAATTTTAACCCATACAATGTATTGCTGGGTATTGCTACAAATATACCCATGCTACTTTTGCGTTTTTATTTTTTTAATATTTTTTTTATTATTTTTTTTGCTGATTGACCATAGGCCTCATTGATCTAAACTTATGCACCTCTGTTTCTAAGTGGGAAAAGCATAATTAGACAATATTTACTTAAAAATTAAAATGTATACATTTTTTTGAAAAGGTGTTATACCCTGTCTGGGCAAATTAGTTTTAGTCCAGGGCACTAACCAGCATTTTGTGGAAAAATAAAATGCTCTCCAGGTCATAAAGACCAGAACACAGTGGTGGTAAAAGTGCTATAAAGTAGTTTATGACTTGTGTGCTGCATTTTTTACACAAGCCACAAGAGCTAAAAAAAATAAAAAATAAAATAAAGGTTCCAAAAGGGTGTTTTTGCAGTGATGCCATAGAAGAACCATTTTTTCACTTTCAGTGAACAGTTCCTTAAAGAGCCATTTTAAAAGTCTAAAGAGCCTTTTTCGACTATAAAAAACCTTTTCTGCATTTGAAAGGTTCCACTGATGTTCAAGGTTCTTCACAGAACCATTGATGCCAATAAAGAACCTTTATTTTTAGGAGTGTATATGACAGTGTGAGGAACATAAAGAAAATGTACTTATTCTTCTAAATGCAAGATGAAGAAGGAGACGGAAAATTACATAAACCACCTGTATGATGTTTTATGGTGTTTTTCAGGTATTCCCACACAAAAAATGACAGCAGTTTTCTTACCTCATGATTTTTATTACAATAATGACACAGATGCAGATGAGTGCAGCTCCAATCCCAGCAGCTGCGTATAGAGCTTGTCTAGAATGTTCTGGTTTCGGACGACCTGAGTGAAGAGAAACATCATTTCATATTGATGCTAATCATATTAGAAGAGTTCAGTAAGAGTCTGTAGTGTCATACTATTACCTGCAGGTGTTATAGACACAGATGCTGATCTCTCAGATCCATATTTATTCTGAGCCTTACAATAGTAGAGTCCACTGTGACTGGAGTTAAAGCTGGAGATGCTGAAACTCTGTCCAAATCCAATAGCTAAGGTTTGATTCTCCTTAAACCAGCTGAAGTTCAGAGCAGGAGGGTTTGAATCACTGCTGCAGATCAGAGTCACTGAATCTCCCTCCACTATTTCAGCAGATGGACTGATGGACACTGAGACGCTCTTTGGAGGATCTAAAAAATTAAAAAAAAAAATAACAGTCTATCATTTGATCAACATGACTAAATTTTGCTAATATGAAGACCAAGTCTTGACGTACATCTGACGCTGAGAGTGATGACAGGAGACGGCAGATGTTTCTGATCACTCACTGCACAGCTGTAGTTTCCTGAATCATCACTTCTGACTGACTGCAGCATCAGCTGATTCGAGTCGATCGATTCTGATAAATGCTTGCCATTTTTATACCAGATAAAGTCTGTTTTATCTGAGAGATCACAGGTGGTAATACAAAATAAAACAGGTGATTGTCTCTCAACGATCTCCTCAGGAATCTCCACTCTGAGCTCTGAAATCATGCAGAAAACGTATGTTTATATGTGTATGAAAGAACAGAGTACAATCTGTCAGTATAATATTAGTTTGACTGTACCTGTTACGTTGAGCTGAATCCCAGGATAACCCAGATATCTTTGTTTTTCTTCAGTTGTCACAATTCTGATGCAGTACATTCCTTCATCCTCAAGTGTCACATCACTGAATTTGAGAAAGAACATTCTCTCTTTATTCTGGAAGAACTGAACTCTGTCTCTGTAATCTGGAAGATCCAACAGACTGATACTCTTGCCTGGAGCTGGGTTTACAGTCCAGAATGTCTCTGTCACATTGAGACCTGCTGGGTGTTCATAAGTGCCTGATAAACTTATTTTTGAATCCTTTAGAACACATTTCTTCATGTTTGTGTATTGAACCTTCCATTCCTGGCTGCAAATCTCTGCAAAATATAAAACAGGCCAACACAGATTTGAAAATGTTTTTTGATTCTGTATAATTGTGTTTTTACTTTTCTCCACAACACAGAAGCAGCTCTAAGATGTGCTCAACCTTACATCATGCTTCTGTAGTTTTGTTAAAACATTTATTTTCACAATTTTACTTACTGTAACCAGTCAGAAGACAAACTAGAACAAGATCAATATACAAGATAGACATTGATCCTGCTCACCCTCTCTATATCCCACATTTTTTAACATGTTGCCCAGTGCATAACTGTCAGGATGCATGTAGGAATGGGCAGACAGCAAAGGGGTAAGGGGTAAATAAAACAGCGGAAAACAAGACACTGAACACGAGGAAAACAAAGGAAACCTGGGAACATAGGGACGAGGAAATGCAAATATGAGTTAACAACAACACCGGACAAAGCAATGAGGGAAAACAAACCAACTTATAAACGGGAGACTAACGACTAGGACAGGTGGGGCGAATAAACTGATTAGGGGAAAGAAGTCCAAATATGGGCATGGAGTGTACCAAAACAACCAGAACAAGGGGGGAGACACAGGGAGAAACCAAAACATAAGTCAAAAAGGGGGAAAAACACTAGGAAACACTGACCAAAACATACAAAAAACAGTCCATAAACCTGACAAAAACATTACATGAACACAAAAATGGCACCACTAGCCAGTATTTCCAGGAAGTGTCTAATTTGACAGTACTGAAGTTCTCTGTGTTAGTTTTACAGAACTGAAAAACTGTATGAGACCCTAGACCACAAAACTAGTCATAAAGGTAAAAAAAAAAAATTTAAATACATCTTCTGAATAAATAAGCTTTCTATTGATGTGTGGTTTGTTGAAAGATCAATATTTGACCGAGATAAAATTATTTGAAAATTTGGAATCTGAGGGTGCAAAAAAATGAAAAAATCACATTTAAAATTGTCCAAATGAAGTTCTTAGTAATGCATATTGCATATTACTAATCAAAAAATACATTTTGATATATTTACAGTAGGAAGTTGACAAAATATCTTCATGAAACATGATCTTTACTTAATATCCTAATGATTTTTGGCATAAAAGAAACATTTATCATTTTGACCCATACAATGTATTGTTGACTATTACTACAAATAAACTTGGTTTTGTGGTCCAGGGTCACATATGTGAGCAACACATCACCATACACATCAAACTGTCTATGTAATTAAACACAGAAATACAGACAAACATATACTGAACAACAGCTATGGGTTTCGTCATATGCATGAAAATGAGATTTAGTTTCAGACTCACCAGGAATCACTAGGAGAGAAATCAAAGAGAATAGGCTGAGCATTCTGGAAGACATTAGAAAGATTGTTAAAATGACATAAAAGTACTACAGACTGAATATGTTTTGCATGGTAGTGTATTTAAATGTAATTACATCTTACTAACTATATTGAAACATGTATTTGTTGTGCAAAAGTATAGTTGTCTTACCTTGCTTGAATGTGCAGGGTTTGAGTGTCATGTAAAAAATGATAACTAGTGTATGCATTGCTTAATTATTAGCAGACATCCGGTCTCCTTCACTTCCTCTGTCTGAGTACATGACGCTCCTCCTCCAGTCACTGGACATTATAGATCTCAACACAGATTCTCAGCAAACCCTGATGAGTCAATCAGACCTCATTGATTCAACACTGATGTATTCAGTCAGACAAACAGGAGCTGAACTCAAGAGATTATTTTACATGCGGGTTCACTGAAAAACTACGGAAACTCAAGTCAACGTGACCCTCACATGGCATTGGAGAAAATAGCTTTCCTTCCTCTTTTTCTTTCTTTTTTACGGTTATGCTGATGTTGTAAGTGCCATGAGAAAACTGCAATATGCACATGTGAGAAACAGCTTCTTAACAGCTTTAACTTCCTCTAAACACTTGTCAACACTTATTCAACAAATAAATAACCCAGCTATTTTGCATAAATATAGAGCAAAAGCAAAAACCAGGAAGATTTAATCATTCAAAATTCACTGTGATTCTTATACCTATATTATATTTGAAATAAAAATGAGTGAATGTAAATGTGGCTGCATTTACAGTGCAAAGACAACATGACAGACTGAGAAGGCGACTTACAGAAGATGTTTATGGGGTTGGTCTCAACTTGAAACGTGTGAATAGAAGTTCACAGTTCACAATGTTCTAGCAGCGCTTGTCCAACTCAGTGCAAATAGCTATTTACACTATGTTAAAATAGCAGGATTTTTGTTTTTTATATTACTTATTGCAAATAGTGGAAATTATCTGCACCTTAATATTGTAGTACATTATAAAACACTATGCAATTATAACTTATAGTGTTTACTTATAGTGTTTACTTATATAACTTATAGTGTAAACTATCATTTTTATTCAAATTATATAAAATGAATGCCAGCTTATTGGAACAATAAAGCCCTACCCAACTTTTAGATTATTTCCTTAATTTTTATGGAAAATAAATGCTTTTCTGTTGTGATTTGAAAAAGGCGAAAAAGGGCAAAAGGCGTATTTGAACCCGGTTCGATCGCGTCAGAAAGAGTATGACACATAGAACTCTGAACATTCTGCACAAGTCACAGTTGATGAGTGAACGTTCAGCACCGCGGACAGCGCCGTTCTTCCACACCTACAGCTCACCGACCTGACGCGACATCTAGAGGACAGAACATGTAACTGCACGCTCATTATGCAATAGTGACAGAAACCGCTGTGTTGAAATCTAGAAATCTTTACCGGATGCGACAGATTAAGCTTTGAAAAGAAATGGTGTTGCAGCCATCCTCAAACCCTGTATGACGGAACTGTGAGAGCAGCTATAAGAGCAGAAAACCAGCTTTAAAATATTTTACCCCTTGTTCGACAGGGAACCAGACACATTTATTGAAATAACACATTTTGTGAATGAAAGACTGTAAGACAGAGTTATGATTAGGAGTCTAAGGCCACAGCAGATCTTCTCGAGACCACCTGGAACATTCGGATGAATTTTTAATCTCCAAATTCCATTTGGAACATTTCAGATCAACAAAGGTATTTTGAGCGTTGGCCTGACCTGCAAGCACAGCAACAGTAGAGGCTTTTAGAGGCTTGACTTCTGTTAAATCAGCATCCCAGATGTCAAATTAAACTAGATAAAAACGTTTGTCAAGACAAATTTTAAGTTTTAAGGCCAGAAAGTTCAAAAAGTTTGACGGTTTTCAGTCTGAAATAGTCTGAAGTTTAAAGTAGTTTTAAAAGCTTAACGTTTGATAGATATATAGATAGATAGCAAGTTACTAGCATGTTTTAGCATGTTTATCATGACTAGCATGTTGCTAGCATTGTTTGCAGCATGATTAACGTTATTAACAGGTTGTTAGTACGTTTCTAGCATGATAAGCAAGTTACTTGCATGTCAATAGCATGTTGTTAGCATGATAAGTAGGTTACTAGCATATTGTTAGAATAATTAGCATGTTGCTAGCCTGATTAGTCAGTTACTAGCATGTTGCTAGCATTATCAACAAGTTACTAGCATGTTGTTAACATGATTCTAGCTTAATTAGCCAGTTTGAATGAGTTTAAATGTATTAGAAATATAACATATCATTTGACAGTTGGAGTTTGAATATTGTTGGCTCATTTGAACATTCAGTCAATGTAAGTCTATGCGATTTTTCCCAGTTTAAATCGTCATTTTAAGGAAAACCTTAAGTCAGTGTGGAAAAAATATAGCAACTGGAGTCAGATCAGTCTGAAGATCTGGGCTGAGTTTGGAGTTTGTAGAGTTAAAGCGCTAAGAAGAGTTAGAGTTGATCATTTTAGTCTCAGAAAAAGAAGAAGAATTAAGTTTAAATAGCATTTTAGTAAGTTGGCTTTTTTCAAGCCAACATAATTTGGCTTAAATTGTCAGTATTGAACAAACAATGTTATAATATGTATGATCCAGGCTTGTGCACAATTCAGAATTTCAGAATTTTTCTGCCATTCAATTCATGAGTTGGAATTTGAATCCCACAGGAAGTTGAATTTGAATTGGTGTTGGAATGACAGGAAGTGGAATTAAATTCATGGCAATTCAAAGACATTCCACACAGTCATACAAGAGAAAGAATGTGTTGAATCTCACATACAATTACATTAATTTGTAATTTAAAAGCATAATTTCATTACACGTAGTCACTCCTCAACCCTGCATACATTTTGTTCCAACATATAGATAATGATCAAATTCTTGAAATAAATTACTCCCTCAATGTTTGATTAGTTTTGTTCAAAATGTTATTCTCATTTCAAAGTAATCAAATAGCACAATGTAATCTGTTCAAGTAGTTCAAACTAATATCATTTATAGAATATGTAATGAAATCATATCTGACATATATTGTAAAGCTTCATTGTTAAACACTTTACTTATGTATATGAATTTCTTTGAATCTGTATTGAATTGCAATTCCGCTTCCTTTAATTCAAATTCGAATTGTAATTCTAGATCCTGTTTTTGACATCAATTCAAATTCAATTCAAATTCAAGAATTGAATTGGAATTTAGCAGTCATTCTCAATTCAATTCTGAATTGTGCACAAGCCTGGTATGATCCTGAGTGTCACACTGAAATACTGCTGAAACTAAATATGTAACACCACTGAGAAAACTTAACACTATTCTGTATGTCCTTGTGCTGCTTCCTCTTTTCCTTTTCAGTTTAGTGCTGCTGTTGCAAACATTGTGACCTTTAAGCACTTGTGAAAATTAGTTTTTAAAAGATTTCCAGAGTAAATATTCATCAACACACCCTCAATATATCACTCTAGATATGCCAAATAAATACAAATCAGTTGCAAACAAATAAATATATTGTGGATAATTTTATTAGTTTCATTATTTGCTATTTATCCTTCACACCTTCCGTTTGTTCAGACAGGTTCAGCTATATTTACTTATAGACGACTTTCACGACTGTTGTTCAGTGAAGGATCAGTACCGCGGACAGCGCCGTTCCTCCACACCTTTACAACTCACCGACCTGACGCGACACCTAGAGGACAGAACATGTAACTGCACGCATATCATGCTAGAGACAAAAACGGGTTTGAAGGAATCTAGATTCCCTTTTTTCTGTGTATAATAATAGTAGCTTTCAAATGTTTGTTAAACATTGTTTAACAAATTTCATAGACATGCATGGAAAAAATGTTTTATTTTTTTAATTAACTAACACTCTCAACACTCCAAGTCAAGGTAAAAATTAAACTAAGGAAATTTAAAGATAAAAATACAGGTGAATGCACAGTTAAGATGCTACAATCCAAGCAGTCGACAGTTAGCTCTGTTTGATGCAAACACTGTGAATATCTTTATCAATACTAAAAGCAACAAAAAGGAGAAAAAAAATCTTTGGTGTTCGGAGCCCTAATTATTACTGTCACGGTTCTCACATCTGCCGTGTTCTCATGCCACGTCTCTGTGTGTGTGTGTGTGTGTCATTACGTTGTGCGTCACGCTCATTCAGCGGCAGCGCAGCTGCCAATCAGTCCTGCACCAGGTGTCCCTCATCATCACAGGCTACATATACTCACACGTTCGTTGTGTTGGATGTTCGTGGAGTTGGATGTTCGTGGAGTTGTCGTCTTGTGGAGTTCGTGTTCATGTGGATTTATCTTGTTGGAGTTTCTTGTTTCTTGGATTCACTGGATGTTCACCTTCACCACGGAAATCACCACGCTTCATCTCACCAGCCATCAAGCCCTCGTGTCACTCAGCCGGGAAAACATCACCATCACCATTGTCATCATCGTCACGCCATTCATCATCAAATCTTTCAATAAAGTTTGTGTTTCACCTGCATTTGCTTTCTCATCATTTCTTTACGTTACAGAACTGTCAGATCATAAATGGAAGCAGCAGACACAAAGCAACTTTCGGTGGAGGAGGCACTACGCGAGTGTTTTTCCCGGCTGGGCGAGAATGAGAGAAACACCGCTACGTCAGGGGCCGCCATCAATACCCTAATGGCACGAGTGTCCGACCTGACCCAAGCAGTCAACCAGCTCCGTAGTCCCGCTGCGCCGACCACACCGCCTGCCCCGCCTGCTCCGATCGCCCCGTCTGGACCATCTGGGGCGGAACATCCGCACTCAGCACTCAGCACTCTCCGCCGAAATGAAACGGGTTTTTGACCGCGCTGTCTCTGGCAGAGAGGCGGCGCGGACACTGGCGGACCTCCGACAGGGGGGGAGGTCCATTTCAGACTATAGTATCGAGTTCCGAACCCTGGCGGCTGAGTGGACATGTTCCTGCATGGGTTGGCTGACCGCGTCCAGAAGGAGATCTACGCCCTGGATCTACCCGCCAACCTCAACGGCCTCATTGACCTGGCCCTGCGGGTAGATGCTCGACTCTCCCGAGCCGAGCGTCGATGGACACCCGCTCGGCTCCCCCCTGGGGAGGGCTTTCCAACTCGAGCCAGCAGCAGCGACGCGGTCAGCCCTTTCCACGATCCCGAGCCCATGCAGGTGGGTCGGGCTCGGCTTTCTCGGGAGGAGAAGGAGAGGCGGAGATCCCAAGGACTCTGCCTATATTGTGGGGCAGCTGGTCATTTCGCGTTTAACTGCCCCGTAAAAGGGCCAGCCCGGCAGTAAGTATGAGGCTACTGTCGGGTGGGATTTCTGCTAACAAGTCCTCGTTCAACACCACCTCCACGCTTCTCCCGGTTAGGCTTAGATGGCAACAACAGGATCAGCACTGCACGGCACTTTTGGATTCGGGAGCAGAGGGTAATTTCATGGATTTTTCTTTTGCACAACGTAATCATGTTCCTTTCCAGCCCCTCACAGACTCCATTGCCGTACACGCCCTCAATGGCCAGAACCTGCCCACCATCACCTCCATCACAGATCCCATCACACTCACGGTGTCTGGCAACCATCGTGAGAGCATCTCATTCTACATTCTGGACTCCCCTCACGCCCCCATCGTCCTGGGACACCCCTGGCTCATCAAACACAACCCCCGGATTGATTGGCAGCTGAAGTTGGTTACTGAATGGAGCGTTAAATGTTATGAATCCTGTCTTTTGTCTGCTTGTCCATCTGATTCTGGTTCTGTGTTGCAGGAGAAGGCGGTGGATCTGAGTAACGTGCCCAGGGAGTACCTCGACCTGAAGGAAGTGTTCAGTAAGTCTCGGGCTGCTTCTCTTCCTCCTCACCGTCCCTATGACTGTGCTATAGATTTACTGCCAGGTATGTCTCCACCTAAGGGCAAATTATATTCACTTTCAGTTCCTGAGAGAGAGGCTATGGAGAAATACATTTCTGATTCTCTAGCAGCCGGGTTCATACGACCCTCCTCTTCTCCAGCGGGGGCGGGGTTCTTTTTTGTGGGGAAGAAGGACGGTTCTCTGCGACCTTGCATTGATTACCGAGGGCTGAACAATATTACGGTAAAGAATACTTATCCTTTGCCGTTAATATCTTCAGCCTTCGAGAGGTTACAGGGAGCGTCAATCTTCACGAAATTGGATTTAAGGAACGCTTATCATTTGGTCCGCATTAGGGGGGGAGATGAGTGGAAGACTGCCTTTAACACCCCCAGGGGACACTTTGAATACTTGGTCATGCCCTTCGGCTTGTCCAACTCCCCAGGGGTCTTCCAGGCACTCGTCAATGACGTGTTGAGAGATATGGTCGATCAGTTCATATATGTCTACCTGGACGACATATTGATTTTTTCTTCTTCTCTCCAGGAACACGTTCAGCACGTCAGACGAGTTGCCAATTTTTACCGGCGGTTTATTCGCAATTTCAGCCAACTAGCCGCACCTCTGACTGCCTTGACCTCTCCCCGAACGACGTTCAGGTGGTCAGATGCAGCGGAAGCTGCATTTGCCAAACTCAAAGGCCGCTTCGTTTCGGCTCCCATCCTAGTCACCCCTGATCCATCACGTCAGTTTGTGGTGGAGGTCGACGCATCAGAGGTGGGGGTATGTGCGGTTCTTTCCCAGCGCTCACCCACGGACGACAAGGTGCATCCCTGCGCGTTTTTTTTCTCATCGCATGTCACCAGCTGAGTCAAATGATGATATTGGTAACAGAGAGCTGTTGGCAGTCAAACTAGCATTGGAGGAATGGCGCCACTGGTTGGAAGGGTCGGGGGTACCTTTTATTGTATGGACCGATCATAAGAATCTAGAATACATCAGAACTGCTAAAAGACTAAACTCTAGGCAGGCTCGGTGGGCACTTTTTTTCGGACGTTTTGACTTTACTCTTTCGTACCGCCCGGGTTCTAAAAACATCAAACCCGATTCTTTATCTCGTATTTTTGACCGATCCGATCGCCCGTCCACTCCCGAGGGTATTTTTCCCGAGACACTTATTGTCTCTACTCTCAGTTGGGAGGTCGAGTCGAAGGTTAAGACAGCCTTACATGGGGTAACGCCCCCGGTCGGTTGCCCACCGAACCGTTTGTTTGTGCCAGAGCTGTTAAGGTCCGAAGTTATCCAGTGGGGACATTGTTCCAATGTGGCATGTCATCCAGGGGTTAATCGCACCATACATTTGGTCAAGCAACGATTTTGGTGGCCACTCATGGCTCGAGACGTTCGCAGTTTTGTTTTGGCTTGCTCAGTTTGTGCCACTGGTAAGACGTCTAACAGACCCCCAGATGGGCTCCTACAACCGCTGCCAATCCCTTCGAGACCCTGGTCCCACATTGCGCTAGATTTTGTCACCGCCCTCCCACCCTCCCAGGGTAACATGGTAGTTTTGACCGTGGTGGACCGGTTCTCGAAGGCGGTTCATTTCATCCCCTTGCCCAAATTACCCTCAGCCAAGGAGACAGCGGTAGCGGTCATTGACCACGTCTTTCGGTTACATGGCCTCCCGATAGACGTGGTCTCTGACAGGGGACCCCAATTTGTGTCCAAATTTTGGCGAGAATTTTGTAAACTTCTGGGGGCCACTGTTAGTCTCTCTTCGGGGTTCCATCCTCAAAGCAATGGGCAAACTGAGAGAGCCAACCAAGATTTGGAGAGAACGTTAAGATGTATGGTCGCTAGAAATCCTTCCTCCTGGAGCCAGCAGCTTTCTATGGTGGAGTACGCCCACAATTCGTTACCAGTATCATCCACGGGCCTATCCCCATTTGAATGTAGTATAGGTTACCAGCCACCAATTTTTCCCAGTCTGGAATCCGAAGTCGCTGTTCCCTCTGCTCACGCCTTCATCCAGAGGTGTCATCGCACCTGGTCTAGAGCCCGTGAGACCGAGGCCAAAGCCGATCGCCACCGGTCTAGGCCTCCCGTATACGTCGTCAGTTCTAAAGTGTGGCTTTCTACTAAAAACATTCCTCTCCGATCCGTATCGAATAAACTTGCTCCTAAATTCATTGGCCCGTTTTCTGTCACCAAGATCATTAGTCCGGTGGCAGTCCGCCTTAAACTCCCTCCAGTGTACAGGAGGATTCATCCCGTGTTTCATGTTTCCAAGATCAAACCTGTGTTTTTTGCACGCATTAATCCGCCAGCCCCGGTTCCCCCACCGCCGCGACTCGTAGACGGGGAACCCACTTATTCGGTCAATCGTATTCTGGACTCAAGACGGAGGGGACGCGGATTCCAGTACTTGGTGGACCCAGCTCCCAACCCAAATTTGAGAATAGATTAACGGCGATATTTTTTTATCACACGATAAAAGTTTCACGTTAACGCAGCACGTTAACGCCGATAACGGCCCACCACTAATAATATTCAAACAATTAACGATAAAAAGTCATAATCAAATAATAAAGGAAACTAACATAAAAATAAATTAATGAAAGAAAATATGACTAATAAGAAACAACTCACCAAACAGACTTTTGAAGAAAAGAAAATTTGGTATATTAAACTTCAATTCTTTTTACATATTTAGAGAGCTCTTGTCCTACCTTGCCTCACTGTAACCTGCAGAGATTGTATATTCAAATGAGAGCTGGTCAGGCTGGACAGTGGGTAACTTTCTCTCAAAGATGTTGACACTTCCTGTCTCTCTGTATTTTTCTCTGTGTGAGTGAAAGATGCTCCTCCTTCAGTCACACAACACTCTCAGGAAAAAAAGGTACAGCTCTGTCACTGGGGCTGTACCCTAAGGTACAAAAGTGGTACTGTAGCAGTTCAGGCCTTTAGACATGAACACTTATCATACAATCCTCAACAGGGGTGACAATAATTCTTCATGCTACAGTGCATGATGGCCATTTTTACGATGGTGTTACCCAGCATGCATTGCAGCAGTACGAATTTGTTGATTGTCACCATTGTTGAGATTGATATGCTGGTTCTTGATGTCTGCGTGTCTAAATAGCACAAGAGCTAAAATATTTATATGTCTTACATACAGCAGAATTTGTATTAATTTCTAACTATCAGAGAAAAATCTCCATGATGGTGGCATCATTTTAACCAATAGAACATTCTCTGTAATTCTCAATAACAGCAGGTTTTCATCACTAATGCATAATCATCATTTAATTAGTCAACTTAATTATCTCATTAATTTTAATTCTTTGAGGACTTGTGATATGACTTGAGACTTGCTTGTGACTTGAAAGGAATGACTTGGTTCCACCTCTGGTGAAATCAGCTGGCAGCTGGCAGGACTTTTACTTTCTCACACCTGGACCACCCACCTCTGCTTACGTACCCTAAATGGTACATATTAGTACCTTAAAGGTCCGACCTGACGCGACATCTACAGGACAGAACATGTTACTACACTTACATCATTCTTAGGAAAATGTTTTATTGTCTAATTAAATAACACTCTCAACACTCCAAGTCATGTCAATAAAGATAAAAATACAGGTAAATGCACAGTTAAGAAGCTACAATCCAAGCAGTCAACAGTTAACTCTTTTTGATGCAAACACTGTGCGCATTTAGCAATACTAAAAACAACACAAAAAGTTACAAAATCTTTGGTGTTTGGAGACCTAATAATTACAGCACTGTAAAAAAAAATTATTCTATGCCAGAGAAGACAAAAATAATATCTAATAAAAATAAATGATAAAAAATGCCATATCATGAATGAATCATTTGTCAATATTATAATATGTCGAATCTTCAGCTTCAGGGTCGTCTGTGTTTTCACAGGATCTCTTTATATTCTAGAGAAGAAGTGAACATATTCATTACTAATAAGTTTTCATGTTAAACATCTTTATGATAAACAGCATCATCAGAGGAACTCACATCCAGCGTGTCGTATTCAGAACATCTGGACTTGGGGTCAAGGGTCATGTAGGTGTCCCCAGGAGACTCGAGCTGACGACACACAATGATGAGAGAATTAATACTCCCTCCAGAACTGACAGACACAGATGAGAAGATACATGAGGAGATTTACACACCGTCTTGTGTCGTGATCCTCTGTTTTGCTCTTCTGAAGGAGTCACTCGTTTCCTGTGAGAGAAGAAGAAATGAACATGAACACAAACTGACTCTGAATCTTTATAACAGTACAGACACAGAGTCTCCTTCACCTTCTGATCAACAGCCCGATGAAAACCGTCAGAATCACAGACGTCAAGACAACAGCTGCAGTGATTCCCACTGTGACCCTGATCAGAGATGAGCTGCGCTCTTCAGTCATGCAGATGAGAGACAGAAAAACTGTTAATCATTATATATAGACAATGAGATCAACAGAGATGATTCTCACCTTTAACAGTGACTGAAACAGATGCTGATCTCTCAGATCCATATTCATTCTGAGCCCTACAATAGTAGCGTCCACTGTGACTGGAGTTAAAGCTGGAGATGCTGAAACTCTGTCCAGATCCAACAGCTGAGGTTTGATTCTCCTTAAACCAGCTGAAGTTCAGAGCAGGAGGGTTTGAATCACTGCTGCAGATCAGAGTCACTGAATCTCCCTCCACTATTTCAGCAGATTGGACACTGATGGACACTGAGACGCTCTTTGGAGGATCTTAAAAAAAAAATCACAGTCTATAATTTGATCAACATGGACTGAATTTTGCTAATATGAAGATCAGATCTTGATGTACATCTGACGCTGAGAGTGATGACAGGCGACGGCAGATGTTTCTGATCACTCACTGCACAGCTGTAGTTTCCTGAATCATCACTTCTGACCGACTGCAGCAACAGCTGATTCGAGCCGATCGATTCTGATAAACGCTTGCCATTTTTATACCAGGTAAAGTCTGTTTTACCTGAGAGATCACAGGTGGTATTACAAAATAAAACAGATGTTTGTCCCTCAATGATCCTTTCAGGAATCTCCAGTCTGAGCTCTGAAATCATGGACAAAACATGTTTATAAGTGTACAATCTGTCAGTGCAATATTAGTTTGACTGTACCTGTCACATTGAGCTCAATCCCAGGAAAACCCAGATATCTTTGTTTAATATCATTTGTCAGGATTCTGAGGCAGTACATTCCTTCATCCTCATGTGTCACATTACTGAGTTTGAGAAAGAATATTCCATCTTTATTCTGGAAGAACTGAACTCTGCCTTTGTAATCTGGAAGATCCAACAGATTGATAGTCTTGGCTGGAGCTGGGTTTACAATCCAGAATCTCTCTGTCACAGTGAGACCTGCTGGGTGTTCATAAGTGCCTGATAAAATTATGGTTGTATCCTTTAGAACACATTTCTTCATCTTTGTGTATTGAACCTTCCATTCCTGGCTGCAAATCGCTGGAAGATATAACAACAGGAAACTACAGATTACATGCATGTTCATATCTTACAAGATGTAGAGTATTTGTTTAACGGTTTTCAGAATGTGTGTTTCACTATTTGATTGGATTGCATTTATTTAGTGTTTGTTAATCACAGAAACTTCTTTACTCTTCAGTTTTACTTTCAATTTATTGTAAGTATCAAATTACCAAATAAAACAAGATCAGCATATTGGACTTTGTGGATATTTACAATGTTCGTAACAGTCTGATCTCCATTGCAAAACAACTTAAAGAATTTGTATCAGACTCACCAGGAATCATAAGCAGAGAAATCAGAGAGAAAAGACAAAACATTCTAAAAAAACAAGCAAATGATTAAAATGACACACATGTTTAAGTCTGAAGTGTATGTTTCATGCAAACACATATAGATCATTTCCATCATTCAGTAACATCAACAAATCACTCAGTCCATCAGATTTGATGCAGAGATTTCCAGGTAGATAAGGCAGTGATGACAAAAGAGCATTTTTATTCAAATTTAAAATAAATAAAAGAATAGGTAATTTTGGAACATGTTGATCCAAGCACATCTTAGTTCTGAAGACCTTGTTGTGCAACTCTTATAGCAGTGGAACTAATTCAGAGCAGTACACTCCAAATTCTACGAAAACACTTCAGTCGTATGAAAACTCTAATACATCAAAGTGTAATACATTCTGCCACTGTTTAAGTACATTGTTCAGGCAAGACAGAACAATAACATGTGAACCACAAAAACAATACTCATATGAAAAACTTGGGAATATGAGTAACTCTTGATTATATAACTTTCAAACAATTAATGATACAATGTCATAATCAAATAATAAAGGAAACTAAAATAAAAATAAATTAATGAAAGAAACACACACTGCTGCTCAAAGGGAAAATATGACTAATAAGAAACAACTCATCAAACAGACTTTTTTGAAATTTTGATTTATTAAACTTCAATGCATTTTACATATTTAGAGAGCTCTTTTCTTACCTTGCTTCACTGTAACCTGTAGAGTTAGTATATTCAAATGAAAGCTGATCAGGCTGGATGGTGGGAAACTGTTTTAAAGATGTTGACACTTCCTGTCTCTCTGTATTTTTCTCTGTGTGAGTGAAAGATGCTCCTCCTCCAGTCACACAACACTAATGTAGATTCTGCATAAATAAAACCCACATAGACTTCTCGATGAACACACAAGCACCTTGTTTTTACGACACCATTTCGAGATAAAATAAAAACACGGACGGATTAAATGAAAACACACAGAAAGACTATATAAATAGATTTTTTTTTCTAATGAGAGAAATGGTGATGAACCCAACACTTCTGTGCATCAGTGTGCTGCTTCCTCTTTCCCCTCCATTTTAGTGCAGCGTTTGCAAAAGTTATGCAACTCCTACAGTGACGAGCATTTGTGAACAGAAATTTCTAGTAGTAAATATTCATCAGCACACCCTCAAACAACCAAATCACTCTAGACATGCCCCATACAGTGCCTTGCAAAAGTATTCATACTCCTTTTTTCACATTTTGTTATGTAAAAAACTGCTTTAAATGACTTTTTTCCACATAAATCTACACTCCATACATACACCATAATGACAAAGCCAAAACAGGTTTGTAACATCATTGCAGATTCATCAGAACTGAATATTAGAAGTAAAACCCTTAAATGATTCCATTGCATAAGTACTCATACCCTTTTCTGGAACACTCGAAATTTAGCTCAGGAGCATTCATAGTGTTTGAAGATGTTACTACATTTCAGATGAAGTTTACTTGTGGTATGATTTGGAAAGGCACGCACATCTAAAAATAAAAGGTCTAACAGCTAAAAATGGTCTGATAAACCTTAATTCCAAACATCATGTAAGAAGGAAACAAGTTACTGCTCATCACCTGCAGAGTACCATCCCAAAAGTAAAGTGTGCTTGTAGCAGCCACGTGCTGTGGGGCTGTTTTTCAGCTGCAGGAACTGAGGGACTTGCCAGAGTAGAAGAAAAGCTCAACACAGTAAAATATAGACACAGCCTTAATGAAAAACCCAATCCAGAGCATTCAGAACCTCAGACTGAGCAGAAAGTTCACCTTCCAATTGGACAATGAACCTAAGCACACAGCAAGAGTGGCTTATAGACACGAATGGCCTTAAGAGGCCGAGGCAGGGCCTGGGCTTAAACCCAATCAAACATTTCTGGAGAAATCTGAAAATGTCTGACAGTCCCCATCCAAGCTGACAGAGCTTGAGAGGTGAAGAAATGAGGAGAGCAATGCCAGAAAATTGCCAAATGTGCAAAACTTGTTGCATCATACCCAAAAGCCTAGAGGCTGTAAAGGTGCTTAACTAAGTACTGCATTAAAGGTATAAATACTTATGCAATGTACTTATTATTATTATTTACAGGTATTACAAAAATGTTTGCAAAGTTGTCATAAATCTGTTTTTATGCTTTGTTATTATGGTGTATGAAGTTTTTAGGCTACGACATAACAAAACTGAAGGGGTATGAATACTTTCGCAAGGCACTGTCAATAGAGTTGCATGCAAAAAAAGTATTAGAACTTTATTTTACCAATGTATTCTTTATAATTCACATGTTTTTCTTTTATGTACATATGTTTACTGTTTCCATTGATTAGATTGTTTCTCTCTGCTGAAGTTTTCATTCTGAAACAATCTAGAAATCTTTTCTATTGTTAATTCTAGGTATTTTTAAATAGTATAAAAGTAGATAAAGCTGGTAAAGAAGAGGGTGAAACACATCTGCTAAAGTAGCACATTTGATTATATAATTAATAAATCCTCCAAATTCATGGAATCATAGTCAGAAACTACAAGACTGGAGTCCATCATATGAAACACAATGCATTCTTAAAAGCACTAAAAAGGAAACATGTTTAATTCTAAGCCAGAGAAAGAGTAGAAATCAAAAGAGAATAAATAGTTTTTAAAAAGTCATATCATGAATTAATCAGTTATTAATGTCTTCATATGTAGGATCCTGAGCTTCAGCGTCGTCTGTGTTTTCACAGGATCTCTTTATATTCTAGAGAAGAAGTGAACATGTTTATTACTAATACGTTTTCATGTTAAACATCCACATGATAAACAGCATCAGCAGAGGAACTCACATCCAGCGTGTCGTATTCAGAACATCTGGACTTGGGTTCAAGGGTCATGTAGGTGTCCCCAGGAGACTCGAGCTGACGACACACAATGATGAGAGAATTAATACTCCCTCCAGAACTGACAGACACAGATGAGAAGATACATGAGGAGATTTACACACCGTCTTATTGGGTTGTGATTCTCTGTGGTTTTGCTCTTCTGAAGGAGTCGCTCGTTTCCTGTGAGAGAAGAAGAAATGAACATGAACTCAAACTGACTCTGAATCTTTATAACAGTACAGACACAGAGTCTCCTTCACCTTCTGATCAACAGGCCGATGAAAACCATCAGAATCACAGACGTCAAGACAACAGCTGCAGTGATTCCCACTGTGACCCTGATCAGAGATGAGCTGCGCTCTTCGGTTGTGCAGACGACAGACAGAAAACAAAGTGTTTTTACTCACAGACTCTCATTATGCAGACAATGACCTCCAAAACTGAAATCAACAGAGATGATTCTCACCTTTAACAGTGACTGAAACAGTGTCTGATCTCTCAGATCCATGTTGATTGTGAGCCTCACAATAAAAGTGTCCAGTCTGTAATACCTTAAAACTCTGTCCAGATCCAACAGCTGAGCTTTCATCTTCATTAAACCAGCTGATTTCTGCCGGAGGGTTTGAATCACTGCTGCAGCTCAAAGTCACTGAATCTCCCTCCACTATTTCAGCAGATGAATTAAGGTTCACCACAACATCTCTTGGAGCATCTAAAATATAAATAAATAAAATATCTAATCAACAACAACAATAAAACATACTGAATCTCTACTCAGTTCACTTACACATCACATTCAGCATCACAACATCAGAGTATTTCTCTCCGTGTTTATTGATGGACTTGCACTTGTATTCTCCACTGTGATCAGAGCTGATCTTTGAGATGCTGTACATTTTTCCAGATCCTACAAACATTCCTTCCTTAATCCAACTGATTTCTGCAGGTGGTTTTGCATCACTATTGCAGTTCAGAGTCACTGAATCTCCCTCCAATATTTCACTAGATGGACTGATGGACACTGAGATGCTCTTCGGAGGATCTAAACAGAAGACAAAGAAGTGTGGAATGACAAGCAGTGAAATGGTTGTTTTCAACTCAGATCATATCTATTGCTTTTGCTTTGTAAACATGATTATAACCAACATTAATTGTTGATAAACAATACTGTAATTTTATTCTGAAGAACACATGAGTAGTTTCAAAATAAGGCTCTGAGCTAACTTACATCCAGGTCTAACAGTGATTTCAGCAGATGAGTTGAGTTCCTCATGACCGCTTATGGTGCAGGAATATCTGCCTCCGTCCTCCAGCTCGACAGAGTCCAAATAAAGTATGTTGTTCCCATGGTTTTGACTGAGTGGACGGCCATCTTTCCTCCAAATGTAGGTTGGCACAGTCATGGAGGGGATGCATGAACCACAGTCAAACATAATCCAGTCTCCCTCCATCACTACATCAGACTCAGTCTGTACCTTCAGCTTCGTGTCTGGACCAGAAAGAAGAAGTGTATGCTTAATATGTGTGTTTATCAGCGGTAATGCATTACAAGTAACAAGAGGTATGTAATCAGATTGCTTTTTTCAAGTAACAAGTAATGCATTACTTTATCGTTTACAAGAAAATATTAGAGTTACTTTTGCCGCTCCGTAGTATACACTGAGTATTTGTGTTTGCGAACCTTGAAAGTGAAAGTAAAAAGTAAGCACGCGTTTCAAAGCAAGTTCAGTGCCCCGGATTAGCAGCTGCCTGATGCCAACATTTTATATACAGTATAAATACCCAATGATATAATTGTGAGAAACTCCTATCTTTCCTCCCCCTTAGGAGTTCCTCAGTACATGTCATGGTTTATGCAGCATAAATTAGCAGAACAACATGTTCAATGGTACATTAACTGTGCAATCTATGCTGTTATTTACCTCAGAGAATTGCCATGCCATTGCATGTTGTTAATTTTGAACCAAAAAAGTTACATAGTGTAGCTTTAAAAGGGGTCATGTTGGGGTCAAGGGGGGGATGTTGCTAAAAAGAACATTATTTTGTGCATTTTGTGCAATGCCATGCTTATGCCATCCGAGGTTCGGAAATGTTACGCCCCTTACCATGTTGTGATGCTCCATGCAACGGGACAACAAAAAAACATTATAAATTAGCCATTTGTTGCATCCAGTGAGGATATAATTACTGATTATATAGACTCATACTGTCTTAAACACAACACCATGTTAACCACACTATTCTACACTGCTCAAAACTCGCGTTGGATAGCCAGTAGCAAATTCTTCAAATATGAAAATGTACTTACAGGCTGTGAGTCAGACGCACCAGACTGTCCTTGCAAAGTTGGAATTACCCCACTTTATAGTGTGCACAGCCAGCACTGTTGGCTACTCTCCCAGGTTCAGGAAACAGTCCTCCATAAAATGAGCTGCACACCCTTAAATATTTGCGTTGTATTGTTCCAGAACAGTGTTGTAAATACAACTTAACCACTGATTTCTAGTTGTGTCTTCATTTGGAAGGCTAAACAAAGTACTTTTGCTTTCGCAATGAAACACACAGCGTCTCCACAACATGGCAGTGGCTGCAACAATAGTACAGCTGATAAAAGTTACGCCTTTTTCTTTGCATATAGACGTGTTATGCACATCTTCCCACACTGTGACCTAGACATGTTGGGGCATGTTTGAATGAGCCATTTTAGGAAGGTGTGGCTGAGTCTTAACTTTTATAAAGAATATCTCTTTGGGTTTGAGACTTTAATCTTTGCAAATTTACAGATCTTATATATGCACAAAAAGCTTGTAACACTCCAAAGACAAAGGGAAATATTAAATCGCATCATATGACCCCTTTAAGCAACTCTAAAATGTTTAGTGTTAGATTTTTAAATAAATATTGCATAATGATTTCAATTCCAGCGCTCACATTAAAATGTCAAATGTCTTTATTGACACCCAGTACCGCCGCTCCCTATACGCAGAGTACGCAGTCTGCGTAGGGCACCAACTCCCAGGGGGGCACCATCCCAGCTGCTCAAAAAATCGTTTTTATATATTATAATAATAAATTAATATTAATAATATACATATACAAATAAACAAAAATATAAAAATATAAACGTATATATTGCATTTTACGGTGAGCGCAGAGTAGGCTAGTAAGCACGTGATGACACGCAGCATCTGCGACGCGCCCTCACCTCTGTTTACGGCTGCCTATTTGGCCAAAAATGATGATAATAATTGATGAACAATATGCCTGGTCCTGGAAAGAGACATCAACAGTCCGGCGCCGAGAAACGAAAGAAAAAGAAAAAGCCCAAGATGAAGCCCGTGCATCACTTTCAGGTGCGTTCATAATCCTGTGAAACTTTATTTTATTCTGTCAACGTTAATAATGTGTTTTAATGTCAGTAATAATTTCACGACTAACGCATCTTTGTCAATATGAATACAAGCAGATCTAAGTAAACACAGTGACTTAAAATGCATTATATTAAAACACAGAGGCAATTATGATTATTGATTAATAATGACCATATGGTGTCATTAAATAACAGTGTTAAAATACATAATCTAATACAAAATTAACAGTTTACATTACAATTTTAATAGAAATGCCTGAAAAGGGCACCAAATGCAGTTGTTACACTTACATGATGATCAAATTCCTTGTTTAATATTGACCAAACGTTTAAAATATCCACATAATCTTTCTTATCATTTCCTCAACAAAAATATGTGGACATCATAACCCTCGTCTGCTTTATTGTAAATTTTGAACTTTGGAAAGCTCCAGCAGATGACAGTGTTGATTTTATTTCAGTTTATTATTGTTTATTTTATTAAGATTTCACATTTTTAAAAGTTTTATTTAAAGTGTAATTTTAGTTTTTTTGTTTGTTTTTTTTGCTGTAGAGATACAATTGTAATTTATAAATGATACAATTTATTCGTGTAATTACTTTTATTTGAATAAAGTTCTATTTTGGCCCCTATAGTAGGTGTTTTTTTATTATTTTATTTTATTTTTACTTCCGTAATATTTTGGGGAGGGGGCACAAAAGTAAATTTTTGCTTAGGGCACCCATTTGGCCAGCAGCGGCCCTGTTGACACCTATCATCTGACTCTCCACTCACCTGTTACTTCTAGCTGGATTCCCTGATTGTTTGTCCAATCACGGCCGGAAGAAGTGCTGAGCACAAACCGGAAGATGCCCGCGTCACTTTCTCTCACATCCCGCAGCAGCAGCGAGCAGTTTCCTGTGTCAGGCTGCACAAACTCCACACGGCCTACGAACGCAGGGTCCTGAGAAACCCTGACCTCCTGCTCCGGCGATTTCCCAAATAGCCATTCAGCTGTGCTCACCTGCACGTATCGAGAAGTGTGTTTGCAGGGTATAAGCACCGTCGACTGCCGAACCACACACATTTTGCTGACGATATAGGTCACGTCATACTGCACACCTGGAATACACACAAATGTACACATGAAATGCTGCTTTGCAAGGTTTCATGACAAAGCCTCAAGGGTTCAGAAGGTGACTATATCTTTATAGAGGGTTTGCTCTTACATCATGGTTTGGTCAGTTACCCAAATGCACATCCATATTGGCGATAAACAACGGCATGGATTGCACAGCTAATGTACTAAATACATTGTTATGCTAATTAATGCTGCCTAAACCATGGAAAATGTGTGCAAGCTGCAAAATTATATAGAGATGACTTGGTAAGCAGATAAGGGTGCAATATTTTGACAATCTAAAGCTAAAGGTGGTAAAGTTTTACAAGCAGTATTAAGATATTAGCCTATTTCACCGGCATGAGCGGAAATGATAAGAACAAACACAAATTTTGCCAAGATTCTTAGTCTGACAATCCTGGTTCAGTTTGGCCAGTTTTTTTGCAATCTTCTCCTTGCAGTCTATACTGCCCTCCAAAGGCAAAGCGCAGTAACTACACATTTGGTCAAATTGAGTTAAGGCTTAAAATGGACTTTGTGACAACTGTTTTGTCTTGTGGCAATGTCTCCTGGTTAAATTGTGTCCCGTTTCAGAGAAACGAGAGTTTCAACATGTTTGACTAGCTGCAAAAACTTTAAAGGCATTTTTCTCAGTTTCAGTGTTGGCGTAGTTACTGCACTTTGCCTTTGGAGGGCAGTATAGTACCCAAAATGTTTTTCCTCGTCTGACCAGTTAGTACAGCCCAAAACATGATAACAATTGACTTTTTTCAGCAGCAATAATCCATAAAATATGCATGCTTCGTTTGGTTCAATGGCAGTGTTTACATTTAGTGCCACCAATATGGCCAACTGATGACATGCTGTGAAAACCCTCTGTACAGAACAAGTGCAGAAAGCTGTAAGGTGTGACTGTTTGCTCTGAACTGAAGTCACACAGGATGCAAAATGTAAGAGAAGTTGCAAATGCAAATATGCTGCCAGTAAAGCAACACTGTTATCTGCTTATAGGAAAAACAGTCTTTTGTAAAAAAAAAAAAAAAAACTGGTATTCATTACGTTGGGTTATCACATAACCTTTTGCTGTCAAAGAGATCCAGATGAAGGCCTGAAGCAGTAGAGCTGGACACACCTGCAACACATGAGATTTATCATGCAAAACCTCCATTAAACATCGCATATCTCTATCTTCACACAGTGAAAATTAACACAAGTAATAAACTATCCTCCACATTTTACAGAAACACTTAAAAAAAGCATGCTTCCAGCCATGTTCTTATCATTGCTTGACTTAAACTGACCATGCTGTTCCTCATTAAACATCTTGTGCTAAAATACAATGCAATGTATTAAGAAGAGTAACTTCAAGTGAGTTAAGATTAACATTAAGATTCAGAAAACCCTTCTCAGTCATTTCAACTAAACATGATTTAAAATGAAATATATTACCATGATACTGAAGTCTCCTAACGACCAACACAAAAACAGCCGGTAGTAGAAAAGGCAAAGACTGTGGTGAGACAAAATGGCCTACGACCAAAATTAAGTATGTCCTCTTCCCCAATGAAACTGTGGTGAGAACTAAAAAAATAAAAAACTGCTGACCACACTTGTCTTAGATGGTGTCATAAATACGGAAAATACGGTAGCTATGAAGGTGTCAAATATAGCTTATGCTTACTACAAGAACATTTTGCACAGTGTTTTTGACAAGAACTTGAATGATACTTCAGAATGAATAGACTTCATCTCATCAGACTTATATTGAAGGAAAGGCCCAAGCCATATCTAGACCACAATATCTTACACTCACAAAAGGGAAAAAAGTAAGCTGTCACTGGGCAAAAGACACACATTTGTACTGTATTTACCCATAATATTGGCATATTAGTACTTTAAATGTACATTTTAGTACCTAATTAGTTTTCAGAGTATATTTATTTAGAGTCCCTTGTTTGTCCTGAACAGCTAAACTGCCAGCTGTTCTTCAAAAAAATCCATCAGGTACCACAAATTCTTTGGTTTTTCGGCATTTTTGTGTTTGAACCCTTTCCAACAACGACTGTATGATTTTGAGATTCATTTTTCACACTGAAGACAACTGAGGGAAGGAAACACAATGCATTAAGAGCCAGGTGTGAAAACTTTTGAAAAGAATGAGGATGTGTACATTTTTGAGTAAATATCATATATTTTCATTTAGTACTGTCCTTCAGAAGCTACAGAAGATCATTATATGTTCCCCAGAAGACAAAATAAGTTACATTTTCCCTAATCTTCAAATTCAAAATGTTTTCACGCCAGGCTCTTAATGCATTGTGTTTCCTTCTGGAGCATCAGTGAGTGTTTGAACGTTCTGTAAAAGTTGTATGTGCCCTCAGTTGTCCTCAGTGTGAAAAGATGGATCTCAAAAAGCATATAGTAATTGTTGGAAAAGGTTTGAATGCAAAACAAATGCTGAAAAACCAAATAATTTGTGGGACCTGCAGGATTTTTCTGAATAACAGCAGGCAGTTTAACTGAGTCCTCAACTTATTAACTCGGGGGGAGTTGGAGAATGAGCCTATTTCCAAAAAAAGTGGAGTGTTCCTTTAAGGATCAAGTGTATGAAAACTTTTGAACAGTAATTTTTATAACTATTATTTTCTCCTGTGGATTACATGTAAACATCTTTTTTTGTGAAATATCTTATTCAGG
The DNA here is from genome assembly GCF_049309525.1 of Garra rufa. NCBI lineage: Eukaryota > Metazoa > Chordata > Actinopteri > Cypriniformes > Cyprinidae > Garra > Garra rufa. Next base: position 7,502,173 of record NC_133366.1, on the reverse strand, counting down.
TCAGTACTAAATAAAAAATAACATGCATACATATTTGTATGATAGATCTTATTTTTGCTCAGAAAATTTACATTTTGCAGATTCTGAACTTTTGACCTCAGCCTTATAAACTAAAAAACGAAAACCTCCATTTGTAAAACGATATAAAGAGACTTTCTTTTTTATATGCCAAAAAATGTAAAACGTACTATAATGCGTAACTATTAAAACAACTTTCAAAAGACTATACAGTATTTTCACATTTGGATAGCGTGCGCGCGCTTGTTTCTCAAACTTCCGCAAACTCTCTTTTAGTCAGTAGTCAGACAGTCAGTCATCATGTCCAACAATAACGCTAGCAGCAGCAGTGTGGCTGTGGCGCAGAAAACCGTCAAACAGCTAAGACTAGAGGCCAAAATACGACGAATTAACGTAAGTATGTCAACTTCAGCAATAAACGTGAAAGGCTTCTGTATTTACAGCGGAACACAAACGGATCAGTTTAACCGGTGTGAGTTACTGCTAACTTTAGTGCTAACGCTAACTGACCAAACAACACATTTAACGCGTTTTTACCCATGTATAGGTAAACAGTAAAAAGTTTTTAACGTCACAACTTCTCCGAAATGGGGTTGAAGTGTTTTATAACAGTTGTATACGGTCAAAAACGCATTTAAAGTAAAGTTCAGACAACTGTTAGCTGTCGTTACCCATGCTCATTAATAATGCAAATATATGCAAACAAAGAGAGCAGCAGCATAAACGGACGCTCTGGTGGTACTAATGGTGCACAGATGGTATCAGATTTCAATACTGTAATACTTTATGGAATATTATGATACAACTGTAAAAACTTGGTGTGGGTCCAAAATAAACTTTTTGTTTTTGTGGGTGTTACTAAGAGTGACCAAAAACAGCGTTCTTCAACCTAAAGACCTCAATATGAAAAAACAATTGTTTTGCTTTATAATGCTGTACAGTAAACTTCATAATTAATGCAATGTTTGCTGATGTTACTTAGTTAAAGTACTGTTCGCCTAGTAAAACAGAAACCTGAACATTTAGATAAAGCCAGGTTCAAAATTCTTAATCTGTAAAAACCTTAAAAATATAGATAGAATAAAATTAAGTATGTGCACTTAAAGGAGTAGAACAATAATTTACAGGTAATGTACTTACCCACTTGTCATCCAAGATGTTCATGTCTTTCTTTCTTCAGTCGTAAAGAAATGGAGATTTTTGAGGAAAACATTTTAGGATTTCTCTCCATATAGTGGACTTCTATGGTGCCCCCGAGTTTGATCTTCCAAAATGCAGCTTAAATGCAGCTTCAAAGGGCTCTAAATGATCCCGGCCGAGGAAGAAGAGTCTTATCTAGTGAAACGATGGGTTATTTTCTAAAAATATTTACAACTTATATACTTTTTAATCTCAAACGCTCGTCTTGCCGAGCTAGACAAGACAAGCATTTGAGGTTAAAAAGTACATAAACTGATTTTTTTTTTAGAAAATAACCCATCCTTTTGCTAGATAAGACCCTTTTTTCTTTGGCTGTGATCGTTTAGAGTCCTTTAAAGCTGCATTTTGGAAGTTCATACTCTGGCGCACCATAGAAGTCCACTATATGGAGAGAAATCCTAAAATGTTTTACTCAAAAATCATAATTTCCTTACGACTGAAGAAAGATATGAACATCTTGGATGAAAAGGGCGTGAGTATATTATCTGTAAATTTTTGTTTTGAAAGTGAACTACTCCTTCGATGCATATCATTTCCTTGGACCTCAAAACCAATCTTAAGCAGCACAAGAATATTTGTAGCAGTAGCCAACAATATGTTGTTTGGGTCCAAATTGATTAATCTTTTATGCCAAAAATCATTAGGATATTAAATAAAGATCATGTTCCGTGAAGATATTTAGTAAATTTCCTACTAAATATATCAAAACCTAATTTGATTAGTAATATGCATTGCCAAGAACTTCATTTGGACAACTTTAAAGGCGATTTTCTCAATATTTAGATTTTGTTTTGCACCCTCAGAATCAAGGTTTTCAAATCATTGTATTTTGACCAAATATGGTCCTATCATCAATGGAAAGCTTATTTATTCAGCTTTTAGATTATGCATAAATCTCAATTTCCACAAATTGACCCTTATGACTGGTTTTGTGGTCCAGGGTCACATTTAAGTTGTTATATAAATTGTAATCTCTGTAGGTTTCTCAAGCTGCCACAGACCTGAAGAACTTCTGCCTGCAGAATGCCCATAAAGACCCGCTGCTGATGGGCGTGCCATCCAGCGACAACCCCTTCCGTCCGCCCAAGTCCTGTGGCCTCCTCTAAACGACTGCTGTCTGATCATGCAAAGGTTACCAACAACCTCCTGTCCTTCTAAAGCAACATATATGCGTTAAGTGAATGCATACGCAATCAAAATCATTTCAAAATGCACTGGGCCATGCAAGATCTAAGTGAGTTTGTTTGTATGTAAAAAATCTAGCATTGCATCACTTGCTCACCAATGGATCCTCTGCAGTGAATGGGTGCCATCAGAAGGAGAGTCCAAACAGCTGATAAAAACATCACAAGTAATCCACACCACTCCAGTACATCAGTTAATGTCTTATGAATCAAAAAGCTGCATGTTTGTATAGAAATCAAGACATTTTTACCTTGAAACTTTTGCTAAACAAATATGGGTCAAAAGACAATTACAAAAGTTATTTTTATGTCCATGGAAAGCACATTTAATGTACGTAAAGTGTCTACCTTTAAGGTTTCAGATAAGTTTTTGGTGAATAAAATGTCAAAATGTTGTTGAAATAATGTTACATTGTCATTCATTAAAATTAAAATGACTTGCTTATTTTGAATTGTACATATTAAAATATATAAAAGAATAAGGGAGCATATTAAATTTTGTTGTGTTTTAAATTAGTAAAAAAACTGAGAAATGTTAAAATGAAAAATAACTCATTAGTATTTGAGGTGAAAGTAATTTGTCTTTTAATAAGCCTTAAACTGATTTTTGTTGTTAAAATGCCTGACAAGACTATTACAGTGAATGACATTTAAGTGGGTGTCTTCTGTAAATTAGGGAAAAACATATTTATTTTTTGCTTAGAAAAACAAACAAAAATGCAGTTAAATAAAACTTTTTTTTTTTTTTTTTTTTTTTTGGGAAAAAACAATAATTTAAAGTGGATTTTGATGTGAGACGACAGAGATGGACTTTTTTTTTCACAGGAGTGTTAGTATGGGTTATGAACTCGTATCTTTGGACTCTTATTCTGACGGCACCCATTCACTCCAGAGGATCCATTGGTGAGCAAGTGACGTAATGCTATGTTTCTCCAAATCTGATGAAGAAACAAACTCATCTACAACTTGGTTTGCCTGTTTTGAACCAATTTTCATTTTTTGATGAACTACTCATTTAAATATATTAATATCTCTGTTTTATCTGTTATTTCAGAGCTGGTGAAGCGTTGCAGATGACATGGCTGCCTTCAAGTGTCTGTTTCTCCCTTTACACTACTCCATAAAGACCTCCTGGAGCACACTACACACACAAACACTAGTTAGCATAGCAAAAAAAAAAAAGAGAAGTATTTCCTCTGTGTTAATTTCCTTCACACTCATTTCATATCTGCACAGTTGCTGTTTATTTGTCTGAACTGTATTATGAGTAATAATATGTTGACTACGCTGAATCTACACTGTATGGTACAATTGACTGTAAAACCCATAACACACCCCATGTTTTATGTACCAAACACTATTTTATTTGTAATGGATATTTTATAAAACAAAAAGACTTCCTTGGTAGATTGTATGAAGTTCTCCCTGGTTTATGTGGAAGGAATGGTCAAGATAAACTATTAGAGTATTTTCCTATCTAAAATTACATGATGTTTTTCTACTATAGTCTTTTACTAATTTATGGCCAGCAGGATTTTGGTTTGAAAAGTCATGCTTTGTGTCCTCAATGGGGTTGCAAATAGGTGGAAAATTTCTGGAAACTTTCCAAAAATCCCTGGAAGATTCCAAAACATCCTGGAAAGTTTTCCACCTTTTTGCAACTCTATTCCTCAACAGTGCACATGTTTGACGTCTTCCTTTATCTGAAGCTCATTTCAGATCTTAACGAGCTGATGAGTTGAATCAGGTGTGTTTGATGAGGAAGACATTCGATATGTGCTGTGTTGAGGAAACCCTGATCACCTACTGAATGAGTATGTTACATTTAAACTTTCTTGTTTCATTGACTTTTTACTAAACTGACTTTTAAAATAAAGTGTTATTGATCATGTATCGTTGTGTTTTTATTATATGGGCTTCTTGAATATTGTGAGGTGTGTTTTGTATCTGCTCAGCTGCTGATAAATAGACTGAAGCTGTCAATCACTGATGAGATGATTGAAGGAAACCTGCAGATATCAGATGAAATGGATGATTAGTTAAACAAGTCATTTGTGATCTCAGTTTGCTCTGTAACACTCTGATCTTTTTAATCTGCTTTATGTGAATAGGTGCAACTTCCTTTTTCCTCTGGTAAGTTACTGTATGTACGTATTCTCATATTTAGGTATTGAATTGATGTATAAATGCAGTTTTTATAAGTTTCTTTAATGTTATATATTTAAAAGTTGCCAAAAACACTGTTTTGTTGCTTAAAGGGGTTAAATGCAAGCTAAAGTAAAGAGTTGGATTCTCATGCTAAACATTGCCGAAGTTTAAAAACAAATTGGACATGTAACAGTATTTCTGTGCCAAATACACACTTCTGGGTTTCTTACAAGTTTCGGAAAGTTTTTTCTTTTTCGATCATTGCTCTTCGTGAAGGTCCTGAAGGGTGGAACTCCTTGTATGGACATTTCTCCCGGAAGAGCGCGCCCGCGCACACATCGAGCAGAGCAAGCTCAAGAGCGCGCCCACCAACGCTCTTCATTCGGCTGCACGGGACTGCATGTTTCTAAAGAAGTGTGGTTTGGTTGCAAGGCAAAAATAACTAGCTCAGCTTCCCGAAGAACTCAGCGTTATGTGAACAGTAGGTGCAGTTTGTTTTTCCGGGGCAGAAACAGGGTTTTGCAATGCGTTTTTGTTGACAAACGTTTTATAAACAAGGTCCAGTTCGACACTGGATTTACACATTGTTTGATATTGAAAGATGGGGTGGTCTCAACTATAAAAGATCCCGTTCATGAATCAGAACTGCAGATGGTAAGTGAAACGGCATCAAATCTCAGCTTTGTTGACAATGGGCAAGCACGTGCTCTTCAATCTTTAGCTCCGCCCACAGCGCGCCTCCAGGAGCTCGGCTGTTTTCAGAGAGAATCATAAAGCTGTGTCTTTCTTTTGTAAATATGATCAAATTAAAGACTTTTTGAAGATCTGAAGGATGCAGTACTATTATATAGGTACCCTGATGTTGAGTGAAGCTCTGTGTGTTATGCCCCCTTTAAGTAACTAACCAGTTCTTTCACAACCACTGTTTTTTTTTTTTTTTTTTTTTTTATACACTGAAACAGTGCATATTGTATAAGTTGCCAGTGTTTTATGCCTCAGTGATTTATAATATGCTGTAATGTAATATGCAGTATCATCAGCGTCTGGGCTTATGGCGCACAAGCGGGTTGCAAGATCCCCAACATCCCATCTAAGAGCGCAAGACTTCTCAGGTAACTAATCGCACACATCCTCAGCATGTGAGACAGATGACAGCTAGAGTTTGTGTTATTTTGTGTGTTTCAGAGATGATGAACTCTGGGATTGCACCTCTGTGTCCTGATGAAACCACTCGCAGCTTCTCACACAGGATCTTCAGAGAGGAGCACAGAGAGCTGACCAACTCATTACAGGTGCAGAACGTTACACAAGCCATCAGCATCTAATGTATTTTGCATTAAGCTGTGGCATTATTTTTTTTATATTAGTTATGCTTTTTTTCTTCTCTACCTATTACTACATATGGTGGTATTTATTTTACTTTTATATTTTATTATTGTGTTAAATTATATTTTGAGACCCCCTAAAAATGTATGACATCTCAACTTACAAGTGATATTTTATTTAATATTAGATCATTTTTATGATGATGATTCTACTTGATTTTTATATATATATTTTATCAATATTATATTACATTATATATTATATTTTGGCACCGCTCAAAAAAGAGAATGTACATCAATATATAAATAATATTCCTTTAATATTTTTATATATTAATATTTAATTGCCATGTATGCATTGATATTTATTTAATAATTTATTATTAATTATTACTAAAATTATATTTCATATTAAATATATTTATATATTTATTATTTTTTTGTACACACACAAAAAACAGTATTGTATGTCTCAAGGGGTTGGTATCAAATATAAATATTCAAATCAAAATTTAATTAAATTTAGTATTATTATTATTATACTTCTTGATTAATTTATATATTTCATTAACAGTATATTACATTATATATTTTGGCACCCCTCAAAAAAAGGTTGATTTTATCCCAAATATATAAATATTTAGTGTGTGTGATGAACTTCTTTGATCCACTTCAAGTGTGTGTGTGTGTGTGTGTGTGTGTGTGTGTGTGTGTGTGTGTGTGTGTGTGTGTGTGTGTGTGTGTGTGTGTGTGTGTGTGTGTGTGGATCAATTTGAACATGAGGTGTAGTTCACTTTCAGAACAAACATTTACAGCTAATGTACTCACCCCCTTTTCATCCAAGATGTTCATGTCTTTCTTTCTTAAGTTGTAAATAAATGATGTTTTTTGAGGAAAACGCTTCAAGATATCCCTCCATATAATGGACTTCTACGGTGCCCCGAGTTTGAACTTCCAAAATGAAGTTTAAACACAGCTTCAAAGGGCTCTAAACGAGAAGAAGGGTCTATCTTGGGTTATCTAGCAAAATGATCGGTTATTTTCTAAAAACATTTACAACTTATATACTTTTTAATTTCAAACGCTCCTTTTTGAGCATTTGAGGTTAAAAGTATATAAATTGTAAAAAAAATTTAGAAAATAACTCATTTTGCTAGATAAGACCCTTCTTTCCTCAGCTGTGATCGTTTAGAGCCATTTGAAGCTGCATTTTGGAAGTTCAAACTCGGGGGCACCATAGAAGTCCATTTTTATGGAGAGAAATCCTGAAATGTTTTACTCAAAAAACATTCTTTCTGAGTGAAGAAAGAAA
>NC_133366.1:7435749-7494486 GCF_049309525.1 Garra rufa | reverse complement strand
CTGTCTGATCTATTTCTGTGGTCTGTCTGATCTACATTTTATCTGTCTGATCTCTTTCTGTATTCTCTCTGATCTCTTTCTGTGATCTGTTTGATCTACATTTGATCTGTCTGATCTCTTGTTCTGGTCTCTCTATTCTATCTGATCTCTTGTTTTGATCTCTTTCTGATCTACATTTGATCTGTCTGATCTCTTGTTCTGAAATCTCTATTCTATCTGACCTCTTGTTTTGATCTGTTTCTGATCTGCATTTGATATATTTGATCTATTTGTGTATTCTGTCTGATCTTTTTCTATGATCTGTCTGATCTACATTTGATCTGTCTGATCTCTTTCTGTGTTCTGTCTAATCTCTTGCTCTGATCTCTTCTGTGATCTGTCTGATCTCTTGTTCAGATCTCTGTCTATTCTGATTTCTTGTTCTGATCTCTTTTTGATCTGTCTGATCTACATTTGATCTGTCTGATTTCTTTGTGTTCTGTCTGATCTCTTTCTCTGTTCTGTCTAATCTACATTTGATCTTTCTGATCTGTCTATTCTTTCTGATCTCGTATTTTGATCTCTTTCTGTGATCTGTCTGATCTAAATTTGATCTTCCTGATCTTTCTGTCTGATCTCTTGTTCTGATCTCTTTCTGTCATCAGGAGTCTCTTCCTCCTGTTCAGTTTGACTGGAGCAGCAGTGGCCTTACAAACCCTCTGGACGGTAAGTCCGATCAATTGTTTCTCTCAATCTGAGAGAGGAACGTCACAGAGAAGATTAGAGAAAGAAGCTTTTCTCCTTCTCAAATATATGGAAACATGCCTTGTGTCTCGAAAACTAAACTCTTTACAATTAACAATTGTACAGTAGCCGTCTCCATGTTTATGTTCATGCTTTTCGCTAACAGAAACAAGCACTAATCCAGTCACATAGTTTTCATCACTAATCCAGATCTGAGCATATGTCAACTTCCGCTTTCCTGTTTTCTCTTTGTCTTTATTCGTAACCTTTCTCTACTCTTTCACCATCCCTCGTTCTGAAGCGAGTGGAGGCTCATCTCTGCTCAACCTCGATTTTTTCGGCCCTGTGGACGAGTCGCCCTCTGGCACGGCCACCTCCATACCAGGTTTGCTGAAGCATTTCCAGTTTAACACCGAAGCTGTCTGTGGTCTTGATTTCTGCTCTATTTGCATCTATATCTTTAACCGTCCATTCAAACGATCTTTGTTGCATGCGTACATATGCTGGCATGTCACAAAAATGTGCTGATATGTGTGATGGCCTGCAGGCGTGGATCCGGAGCTGTATGAGTTGACCCAAGCGAAGCTGGACGTCAGCGGGGGTAGCAATAGAGTCGTGGATGCGTTTGCTCGCCTCATGTCGACCGTCGAGAAGACCAGCACCTCCACCAGGTCAGTGAGCCTTATTCATTCGCAGTACTTCTGCTCGGCCACCAGGGAGAGCCACATGACAGTTCATGGTGATTTCAGAACAGCAGGATTTCCGTAGGCATGGACTTATTATTCGATCCGACTGTTAAACTGAATAAAAATGCAAAATATCCCAAGGTTATATCCCATATTGTTTATTAGTTAATGATGGATAATGGCATCTTGTTTTTACTCTTGGAAAAATATGCTTATTTTGCATTTTTGTTCCAACGTAGATAAGTCTGATCAAATAATCAGGAACGGGATGTTCTAAATTGTGGTAGCTACTGATTTAGGATGTAATGTGGAAAAACTGTAGTAGAAAAGCTGTTCTGAAGTTATCTGTCTGATGGTTTTCTGATCAGTCTTATCTGACTGACCACTATAATCTGTTTTTGTCGTCTATTTGATCTTACTCTCTGACCTGTCTGATCTCTCTTTTAAATCTTATCTGTCTTTTCTGTCTGATCTCTCTGAACTGAGCAGTCTTATCTCATCTAAATCTGTCTGATATCTAAGATCTGTCTGTTCTATCTGTCTCTGATCTGATAACTTTTTCTCTGATATGTCTGATCTCTTGTTGATTCTGTGTGATCTTTTTCTCTGACCTGTCTGATCTCTCTTTTAAATCTGATCTGTTTTTTCTCACTGATCTCTCTGAACTGAGCGGTCGGATCTCATTTAAATCTGTCTGATAAGATCTGTCTGTTCTATCTGTCTCTGATCTGATAACTTTTTCTCTGATCTGTCTGATCTCTTGTTGATTCTGTCTGATCTTTTTCTCTGGTCTGTCTGATCCCTTGTTCTGATCTCTTGTTGATTCTGTCCAATCTTTTTCTCTGGTCGTCTGAGCTCTTGTTTTGATCTCTTTCTATGATCTGTCTGATCTATATTTGATCTTTCTGATCTCTCTGTCTATTCTGTGTGATCTCATCTTCTAATCTCTTTCTGTATTCTGTCTGATCTCTTTCTGTGATCTGTCTGATCTTCATTTTATCTTTCTGATCTATCTGTATATTCTGTCTGATCTCTTGCTCTGATCTACATTTGATCTGTCTGATCTACATTTGTTCTGTCTGATCTCTTTCTGTGATCTGTCTGATCTAAATTTGATCTGTCTGGTTTCTTTCTGTGATCTGTCTGATCTCTTGTTTTGATCTCTGTCTGATCTACATTTTATTTGTCCGATCTATTGTTCTGCTCTCTTTATGTCATCTGCCTGATCTACATTTTGATCTGTCTGGTCTCCTTTTGTGACCTGTGTGATCTCTTGTTATGATCAAATGTAGACCAGACAGATCACAGAAAGTGATCAGGCATAATAAAAGTATGTCAGATAAGTCACAGAAACAGACATCAGAAAAGGCAATCAGATCAGACAGAACAAGAGAACATCAGAACAAGAGAACAAGATCAAGAGAACATCAGAACAAGAGATCAGACAGAACAAAGATCAGACAGAATAGATAGATCAGAACAAGAGATCAGACAGAACAAGATCAAGAGAACATCAGAACAAGAGATCAGACAGAACAAAGATCAGACAGAATAGATAGATCAGAACAAGAGATCAGACAGAATAGATAGATCAGAACAAAGATCAGACAGAATAGATAGATCAGAACAAGAGATCAGACAGAATAGATAGATCAGAACAAGAGATCAGACAGAATAGATAGATCAGAACAAAGATCAGACAGAATAGATAGATCAGAACAAGAGATCAGACAGAATAGATAGATCAGAACAAGAGATCAGACAGAATAGATAGATCAGAACAAGAGATCAGACAGAACAAGATCAAGAGAACATCAGAACAAGAGATCAGACAGAACAAAGATCAGACAGAATAGATAGATCAGAACAAGAGATCAGACAGAATAGATAGATCAGAACAAAGATCAGACAGAATAGATAGATCAGAACAAGAGATCAGACAGAATAGATAGATCAGAACAAGAGATCAGACAGAATAGATAGATCAGAACAAGAGATCAGACAGAATAGATAGATCAGAACAAGAGATCAGACAGAATAGATAGATCAGAACAAGAGATCAGACAGAATAGATAGATCAGAACAAAGATCAGACAGAATAGATAGATCAGAACAAGAGATCAGACAGGTCACAGAAAGAGATCAGACAGATTAAATGTAGACCAAACAGAATAGTCGGAGAGATCCGAACAAGAGATCACTTTCTGTGATCTGTCTGATCCATGTCTGTTCTGTCTGATTTCGTGTTCTGATTTGTCTGATGTCTTTCTAATTTGTCTGATCTCTGTTTTAAATGCGTCTCTATAATGTCATCTATCTTTCTCTGATCTCTCTTTCTAACCGGTCTGATCTCTCAGCAGAAAGCCTGTGCAGAAGGAGGAGAATCTGAGTGAAGAGGCTCGTCGAGTGATCGCAGGTCTGCCGGATCTGTCCTTCATGCAGGCTAAAGTCCTCATGTTCCCCTCCACACTGACTCCTCTCCTGCCCTCCTCCTCGCCCTCCCCCACGCCCGACTGACGCGTTCTTCACCTCCACGCCGTCTCACCTCTCTTTCTCTGTGTATCGCTCTCCAGTTGTCACGATACTGACGGATATGATTTTAATTTCATCCTATTGGTTTTCTAGCTCCTGTTTGTCATTTTCCTGGGCGTTTTTAAGTTCAAATACATCGTCCTACATTAGAGAAAGCAGATGAGATAATCAGCCAATGATCGATCGCTTTAGAAGAGAAACGACTAGAGCATTTTAATTGTTAGAATGACAGTAGGAAAAGAGTTTGTGTTTATATTAGAGCCAATCTGTATATAATCAGGGAAGATTTCCTTTCGAGTATTCTTCAGTTAAGTTAGTGTGTATGAGAGAGAGAAAGAGGCACTTTGTTACTTTCGTTGTTTGTTTTTATCGAAACACTGGCTTAAAAGTCCTTCAAAGGCACAAATGATGATGTGAATGATCCGATTTGTATTTAGATATAGAAATGCGTAGTTTATATCGACTTGAAACCAAACCGCCTGCAAAATTTTCTTTCTATTTTGCGTAACAAAGGCCTTAGTTTTTAATCGCTACTACATTACAATCAATATTGTTATTACTTGTAATTTCGCACAGGCATTAGTGAACACTTTATCTTTTTGTTGTGCAAGTAGTTTAACAATTAACTCGCTTTCCACACTGACAGACCGTAGATGAGTCCATCAACAACTAAAGAAATCACATCTTTGCATTAGCTGCTCATTTTTCTGTTCTCATTTTGTTGTTTATTATTATTTTTTAATGTAAGTTGAAACCACTGGCTTTGGACTGTAATGTAGTGAAGGAATCGTTGAATGAATGATTAACTTGAATATATATATACATATACATATATAGATATATTGAGAATAAGGGACCAATATCTGCTGTATCGTTTTGCTCATTTCCTGTGTTTTTGGTCATGCTGTATCTGTGTTTTATTTAATCCGATAAATCTTAAGTGACTCTTTTGGAGGACGTCTGCCATTACCGCGCTCCTGTAAGCAAGGAGTGCATGATGGGAAATGTTCGCCAGAAACATTGTTTTTTTTTTTTCTCCCGGTTCTTTTTGTTTCAGTTGTGTCACTGTTTATTCTGTCTCCTGGAGGATTTTGCACATTGTAAAGATATACAGAAGAACTGCTTACATAGTTAACTGTGGCTTCGGACTGTGTACAGTCAAACTATGGAACATGTAAAAATTGTTATGGGAAAATTCCTATGGAAAACTCATACAGATGAATGATATCTCTAAAGAGCCTGTACCGAGGTCCATCGCGCATGCCTGGGTTCTTTGAAAAAATACAAAACAAACAAGTGTGTAAATTTTCTTTAAGTGTACACAAGAAATTAAACTAATTTAAGAGAAAATGCTTATTCATGTCTGTTTTTTTTACGACATGAATAAAAAATTTTTGAGAACAAAGTTAAAATGTTTCGAGAGCAAAGTCGTAATTCTACGTAAACAAAGTCAGAATGTTACGAGAACTAAGTCTAACTGACGAGAGCAAAGTCAGAATTCTATGTGAACAAAGTTGGAATGTTATGAGAACAAAGTTTTAATGCTTAGAAAGTAAAGTCAAAATGTTTCTAGAGCAAAGTCGGGATGTTACGAGAACAAATTCTAAATATTACAAGATCGAATTCGGAATTCTATGTGAACAAAGTCTAAATGTTACGAGAACAAAGCCAGAATTCTGTTATGAGAACAAAGTTGAAATGCTTTGAGAGCAAAGTCGGAATTCTACAAGAACAAAGATGGAATGTTACGAGAACAAAGTCTAAATGTTTTGAAAGCAAAGTCAGGAGTCTCCGAGAACAAGTCGGAATTCTTTGAGAACAATGTCAAAATGTTTTGAGAACAAAGGTGGAATTCTACGAGGACAAAGTCGGAATGTTACGAGAGCAAAGACGAAAAATTTCAGAAGCAAAGTGGAATTCTACTAGAACTTTTTTTTCATAGTATTTTAGATTTTTATATATTTTTTTTCAATATGGCACTAAAACGACATGGTTTTCAATCTGTTTTAAAAGAACAAGCTGAAACCCATTTCATTTTGGTATTTTATTTTTTTCAAAATTAAATACTAAAATAACAATTCATATGAAATTTCCACGAGAAAAATATCAAAATTGCGTTCTATAACACAAAATAGCTGCAATATATTACATCACATTGTGCGCCCTTTGTTACTGTATCAAAATAAATATACGAACATACGCATATATACGTTCATCACCATAGTAACCTTTTTGGTCTACATACCATAATATAAAAAATTTCACAATTGACCTTAATATTAGGTACAAATTCAATGTTTTGCATGTCAATTCATGACCCAACCAAAACCTCCATGATGTGATCCAGTTCGTTCAGATCTAGTTTGAAAGCTTGATTAGACGGAAGCGGCGACTGGCTCCCGACGTTACCGTAACCAGCGAGCGTCTTAACGAAGTCGTCCGTTACCATGGAAACGACTTTTGATGTGCCTGAGCTTGCACTCAGTGATGAGCTGTAGGTTGTGCTGTCAAACAGCAAACTGTCTATTTCTGTAAACAGGAAATCGTCCAATGAGAAATCTGCGAGGAGTGAGGGGGTGTGGCTAAATGCAAACTGGGCGGAGTCAGAGAGCGATGATGCGGAGTCTATACTGCTGTTCATTTCAGAAAGATCTGAGTCTGTATATCTGGATTCATCCAAATTAGGGTCTGATGTGAGTGAGCGTCCCGCCTCGGTAGAAAACAAAGTGGTTATTCCCACAGTCGGGCACAGATCTTCAATTTCAGCCAGGGCTGAGGTAAAGCTGTCCTTTATAGCAGTTGATGGAGGTTGTTGTCTAGAAATAGACGGAGATAGACAAAGAAGCAGATGTTTGTCCTCTTCCAACCGTGACACAGGCGTCAAACTGCCCTCGCTTTGAGACTCGACCCCACAACCCGCCGGACGTTCCCGATACCCGTCCACAAGACCAAGTGGAGACCCGCTGCTGGAGAACGACTGGGGTACAGGGATGCCCTCATCTCTCAGCTCGTCCTGGATGTGTCTGAGCGTGTTGGTGATGAGCACCCTGCGGGCCAGGCCTGGGTCAGAGGGTCCCGGACGGCTGTGCAGCTTCAGCAGTGAGAGGTTGAGCACGGTCTGCCGCTGGAGCCAGTAGCAGGTGGGTGACGTCTCCTGAGGACAGCTCATCCTCATCTTCATCACGCCATTCTCATCCTCCTGCTCCAGCTTCCGTTTCAGGCCTTTACCCAACATGTAGCATATATCTGAGAGACAAACGCACAGTAATGAAGTGAAGCGGATTATATTTATTACAGCCAGTCAAAAGTTTTTGAACAGTACGATTTTTAATGTTTTTTAAAGTCTGCATTTATTTGATTTAAAGTACAGCAAAAACTGTAATTTTGTAATATTTTTTACTATTTAAAATAACTCTTTTCTATTTGAATATATTTAAAAATTGTATTTATTCCTGTGATTTCAAAGCTGAATTTTCAGCATTACTTCAGTCTTCAGTGTCACATGATCCTTCAGAAATCATTCTAGAATTTTTTTATTATTATTAATATTTAAAACAGATGAGTACTTTTTTCAGGATTCTTTGATGAATAAAAGGATCCAAAGATCAGCATTTATTAGAAATAAAAAGCTTTTGAAACATTATACACTATACTATGCAAAAGCTTGGAGTCAGTATATTTTTTTTCTTTGGGAAAGAGATGATAGAAATGAACACTTTTATTTAGCAAGGATGCTTTACATTGATCAAAAGTGATGATAAAGACATTTATAATGTTACAAAAGATTTCTATTTCAGGTAAATGCTGTTTTTTTTAACTTTCTATTCATCAAAGAAACCTGAAAAAATTCTTCTCAGCTGTTTTCATCCTTAATAATAATAAATGGTTTTTAAACAGGAAATCTGAATATTAGAATGATTACTGCAGGATCATGTGACTGCAATAATGATGCTAAAAATTCAGCTTGAAAGCACAGGAATAAATTACAGTTTGAAATATATTTAAATAGAAACAGTTATTTTAGATAGTAAAAATGTTTTAAAATTTTAGTGTTTGAAGTTGTGTACTTTGAATCAAATAATTGCAGGCTTGGTGAGCAGAAAAAGCTTATTGTGTACATGTAATTAACTGAATTATTGTTAAATATATATTTTTGTATTATCTTAAAAATTAAATTTGAATGAGTAAAATTGACTAATAAAATGATGAATAAGCAAAATATTCTTGGAAAAAAACACTAAAATGTGTTTTTATTTTAAATGTTATTTATAATATTTTAATTTACAAGTAAGTTGTTTTTTTTTTTTACATTATTTCAATATGCAATTAAATGCCATTATATTTTACTGTAAAATGCATTTTTTTTATTTTTTACATATTTTTTATTAATATTCTTCCCAAATGAAACTTTTACATGACTAGTTCCTCTTTTTTACATAATAAGATAAATTAGCAGACAAAATGAGCTTGGTCTTTGTAGAATAGCCAAATTCACTGTACTTTCCACTTAGTCAACTGAAGACAATCATTCGCCAGAGACACCTCATGACTACACATATGACTGCTCTCTCTGGACGCTGTGATTACTGTAAATCAGAGCACTCTGTTGCCTCACTTCCTCCCATGAATGTGACTGGTTAGTAGTTCTGGTTAAGAGTTTGCACCACTGGCCAAACTAAAAAAACTAAATGACAAACAATCATGTGAACAACAGCCAGAGCTGGACTAATACTGAGTCACTAAGATGCTCAATACCTCACTGGATTATAGAACATTTAGTCCATTAATATGAATTATAGAACTATAAATATAGCATGTTATGAGTGTTTTGGAGAGCGATATAATTATTAACCGATGTGACTCTGGATCACAAAACCAGTTTTAAGTAGCAAAGGGATATTTATAGCAACAGCCAACAATACATTGCATGAGTCAAAATGATCCATTTTTCTTTTATGCCAAAAGTCCTTTAAATATTAAGTAAAGATCATGTTCCATGAAAACACCTTGTAAAGATCCTACCATAAATATATTAAAACTTTATTTTTAATTAGTAATATGCATTGCTATGAACTTAATTTGGACAACTTTAAAGGCAATTTTATCAATATTTAGATTTTTTTTGCACCCTCAGATTGCAGTTTTTCAAATAGCTGTATCTCAACCAAATATTGTCCCATCCTAACAAACCATACACCAATCTAAAGTTTATTTATTCAGCTTTCAGATAAAGTATACATCTCAATTTCTAAAAATTGACACTTATGACTGGTTTTGTGGTCCAGGGTCACATATTAAGTTATTAAGACCACCAAACATGAATCTAATATTATTTTCACATTCACACAAGTTATTCTTGATAACATTGTCCACACTGATAATTTCTCCACAAGATTTTGGTTGACCATAATTAATCAATTTAACAGTACAGGCTATTAGTAGTAAATAACAGTTTTTGTACCAAAAATGACTTTAACATTTGCTTGCCCATAAGAATTGTTGTTGAAGGGTTCATATAAATTAAACAAATGTGACCCTGGACCACAAAACCAGTCATAAGTGTAAATTTTTTTTCAAACTGAGATTTGTACATCATCTTGAAAGCTGAATAAATAAGAGATACCACTATTTGAAAATCTGAGGGTGCAAAAAATCAAAATATTGAGAAAATAGCCTTAAAAGTTATTCAAATTAAGTTCTTAGTAATGCATATTACCAATCAAAAATTAAGTTTTTATATATTTACGGTAGAAAATCTACAAAATATCTTCTAGAACATAATCTTTACTTTTTAATCCCAATTTTTTTCCCCAGACAATAACCATATCATGTGTCATTAGTAAGTGTCAATTATTAGAAACTGAGATTTGTACATCATC
This sequence comes from Garra rufa, assembly GCF_049309525.1. Lineage (NCBI taxonomy): Eukaryota > Metazoa > Chordata > Actinopteri > Cypriniformes > Cyprinidae > Garra > Garra rufa. The sequence continues at coordinate 7,484,666 of NC_133366.1, read as the reverse complement.
TTGAAAGCTGAATAAATAAGACAATCATTGGCTGAGATACAACTGTTGGAAAATCTGAAATGTATAAATCTTAATTTTTTAAAAATCGACCCTTTTGATTGGTTTTGTGATCCAGGGTCACATATTAAGTTATTAAGACCACCAAACATGAATCTAAAAGGTCTTAATATTATTTGCACATTCACACAAAGTTATTCTTGATAACATTGTCCACACTGATGATTTCTCCACAAGATTTTGGTTGACCACAATTAATCAATTTAACAGTACAAATTAAGGCTATTCTATTAGTAACAAATAACAGTTTTTGTACCAAAAAATTGACTTTAACAAGATAGAAACATCTGCTCATTCATAAGAATTGTTGTTGAAGGGTTCATATAAATTAAATAAATGTGACCCTGAACTACAAAACCAGTCATAAATGTCAAATTTTCAAAAACTGAGATTTGTACATCATCTTGAAAGCTGAATAAATAAGTCAATCATTGGCTGAGATACAACTATTTTATCTTAATTTTAAAAAATGGACCCTTATGATTGGGTTTTGTGATCCAGGGTCACATATTAAGACATGCAGAAATGAACCGAACATGAATTTAAAAAGTCTTAGTATTATTTTCTCATTAGTTTCTGTTAAACTCGTGTATATTCACACAAACACATTATAACATAACATTTTAATTCGTTTTAACGCAAACCGTTTGCTAGCTCTAAAGCGAAGCCGTGACATTTAGCGCTGCACGCCCACATCTGATCAAAGTGAAACTTCAACTGATTTACAGTAAAATGAAAGCTTTCAAAATTCAAGTAAAGCAAGAAGTGCTGAAAATACAACATATGAGCGCTGATTGATAGCATTAACCCGCACTTGACCATCTGCAGAAACTACTGCAGTAAATACGGATCGAGTTTCATCAGTCTGTTGTTTAACCTAGCGTAGTTTACTAGCTTTTAAATGTTTTACCTCAGTTTATTTAAGACATTTGAGACACTCAAAACATTACACCTCTTACAGTAAGCAAATAGACGTTATGTACCACACGGTCATACATATAACACAAGTTTTTAACTTCTAAGGCTATTCGTTACCCTTCTTGTTCTTTCTATAACCCCGACTGGTAGTTAAAGGTAAAAAGCCCATCGTGAACTCACCGCATGCAGGTCAAACGGGGACTTCGAGCTGCTCATCGGACTCGTATCCCGTTCACCGAGTCGTTCCCGTTACCGTGTTTGACGCGTTTGAAGTGCGCGCTCACGTAGCGCTCGTGAAGTCGAATGTATTCCGCCTTCAACGTTCCCACAAGCGGAGTCTTCGAGAGTGACATAAGGCTCGCAGATGTCGACTGATATTGTGAATGAATCGTTTGTTTGAACCGATTCGTTTGAACGATTCGTTCCATTCGATTCGCGAAACGCTCGCTTGTCGCTCGAAGGGTCACGCGCAAGTAAATAAACGTGACCCTGGATCACAAAACCAGCCATAAGTGTCAATTTTTTGAAATTGAGATTTATACATCATCTGAAAGCTGAATATATAAGACAATATTTGGCTGAAATACAACTATCTGAAAATCCGGAATCTGAGGAAAAAGGAAAACCGCCTTTAACGTTGTTCATATGAAGTTCGAACTAAGATCTAGCAATGCGTATTACTAATCAAAAATTAAGTGTTGATATATTCATGGTAGGAAATTTACAAAATATTTTCATGGAACATGATCTATAGCCTATACCTGTGCTACTTAAGACTGGTTTTGTGGTCCAGGGTCACAAATGTGGTAATAATTGGAATAAACAACTATATATATTTTATGGTTGCTAATAAACGTCAAAGTTATTCTTGATAACATTGTCAACCCTCTAAAGATTTTGGTTGATGGTAATTAATCAATTTAACAGTGCAAATTATGGCTATTAGTATACCAAACAACAGTTTTTGTACAAAAAAAATGACCGTAACAAGCTAGGAACACTTGCTCACTCATAAGAATCGTTGTTGAAGGGTTCATATAAATTAAACAAATGTGACTCTGAACTCATAAGTGTCATTTAAAAAAAAAAAAAAAAAGATTTATACAATATCTTGAAAGCTGAATAAATAAGACAATATTTGGCCGAGATACAACTATTTCAAAATCTGCAATCTGAGGGTGCAAAATAATCTAAAGATTGAGAAAATTGCCTTAAAAGTCATTCAAATGAAGTTCTCAGCAATGGACATTACTAATCAAAAATTAGGTTTTGATATATTTACGGTAGGAAATTGACAAAATATCTTCATGGAACATGACCTTTACTTAATATCCTAATGATTTTTGGCATAAAAGAAAAATCAATCATTTTGGCCATACAATGTACTTTTGCCTATTGCTACAAATATACCCGTGTAACTTACGACGTTTTGTGGTCCAGGGTCACAAATGTGGTATAAATTAAATAAATGTGACTCTGGACCACAAAACCAGTCATAAGTGTCAATTTTTAAATCATCTGAATACTCAATAAATAGGACAATATTTGGCCAAGATACAACTATTTGAAAATTTGGAATCTTATGGTGCAAAAAAATCTAAATATTGAGAAAATCGCCTTAAAAGTCATTCAAAGATGTTCTTAGCAATGCATATTACTGATCAAAAAGTTTTGATATATTTACGGTAGGAAATTGACAAAGTATCTTCATGGAACATAATCTTTACTTAATATCCTAATGATTTTGGCATAAAAGACAATTTTGACCCAAACATTTAATAAATTTAACAGTACAAATTGAAGCTATTAGTATCACTGAACAGTTTTTGTACAAAAAATTGACCTTAACAAGCTAGGAACACTTGCTCGCTCAAAAGAATAGTTGTTGAAGAGTTCAAGTGAATCGCCCGAGTGAATCGATTCACACAAGTGAATCAGACTTCGCAATGCTACAGATGTCACCCCTCCCTCCCTCTCTCTCTCTCTCTCTCTCTCTCTCTCTCTCATTCCAGTCTGCATATGTCAATGAACGTGATCTCGCTTTACTCGCTCCCGTGGAAAAGCCGCAAATATGTGAAGCATTCAGGGAACGAGCTCTCCACAGCTTCTTCTGGAGCGACTGAACGCGAGTTCTTCAGCAAAGAATGATAAATAGCAGAATAATGCTAAATAGATTTCGTATTGATCCTCCATTCTAGCGCAGATGAAGTTTATTGTGCACATTTTTCTTCAGAGATCAGATGAAGATCAAATAAAGTTTCAGAGATCTCATCAACTTCAGTCAACAGCCAATATTAACACCCACACTCTTTTTATAGATACAAACTTTCTCCAGAGGAAATCTGGAAAATGGCTTTTATTGAAAAATTAATATGATAAATACATGTAAAATATTTGGAAGATATTTAGATACTATTAAGTTTTTCTACTGTCTTTAGTAATGTACTGTAATATAAGGCTATTTTTTAATTGATTATTGTAATTTTTTTAAATAAAAATTAATTATTAATTATTATTAATTTAATGTTTTTCTTATTGTAATTATTTTTTATTTTAATACATTTTATCTTGATCGATTCATTTATTTTAAGCATATTTTATTACTAATTTATTTTTGTAATTTTAATTTATTTAAAATATTTTATTTAAAAAAGTCATTATTATAATTTTATTTTCAAATACATTTAAATATACATAATTTTATATATTTTAAACATAAATTTATTTTAAATATATGTTTATTTTTTTAATATATATGTAAAATTAATAAATTAATTTATTTTAATCTAATTTTACTGTTTTACTTATTGAAATAAATTTAATACATTTTTATCTTATATTATTCATTTATTTTAATCGTATTTTATTACTAATTTATTTTTATAATCTAAATTTATTTTAAATATTTTTTTAAATTATCAACATGTATTAAAATGTTTATTTATATATTTTTTGGGATATATATCAATATATTTAATATATATTATTTTAAACACCAATTTTCATTATGTAAATCAAATTCATTTTAATTCAATCTAAATTTTACTAATATACTACGAATTTTTTGCTTATTGTAATAATTTTTTATTTTAACACATTTTAATCCACTTATTTTAATAATATTTTATTACCAATTTATTTTTTTATAATTGAAATTTATTTTTTATATAATTTTTTAATTTCTTTAAATATTTTTAACATATATTTTTAGATACATTTTAATATTATTTTAAAAACCAACTTTTATTATTTATTTAAATCAAATTCATTCATTTAAATCAATTTATTTTTATTTATTGTAATTCTTTTTATTTTAATGTTTTATTTTAACCTATTCATTTATTTTTAAGTATATTTTATTTGTTAATTTATTATATAATATATATATATATATATATATAAACACACACACACACTAATATAGTTAATATATATTATTTTAAAAAACTATTTTCATAATTTATATAAATCTAAATAATTTTATTTAAATCTAATTCATTTATTAATTTTAAGAAACTTTTTTGTTGTTATACTAATAAGAATTTTTACACTGTTTTCCTCCAATCATTTCTATGGACCTGAGTTTGAAGAGACCTCTTCTAGAGCCACACACATCTGAGACAAACTTGATATTCAAAGCATACTTTTTTAGCTCTCCTAAACTATTAAAGCCCATAATCTGAGCAACACAACATTTTGTTCCAAGACTGCTTTTTAAAATCCATATTAGCAGTTTAATAACCAGGTAGACGTTCAGTTTACGTCCGTGCAAATCAGAATCTGTGTGTGTGTCAAAACGTTCAGACATATTTCCACACATGCTGACATCTGTGCTGTAGGTCATCATCTCCTTCACTTCAGCTCTTACTCTCCAGATGGCCTGAACAAGAGGAAGGAGATAAAGCAGCAGTCAATCAGAGCAGCTGAATCATGGCACACACACACACACACACACACACACACACACACACACACACACACACACACACACACACACACACACACACACACACACACACACACACACGTCTGCTTCAAAACCACATCAAACACAGACAAAGAAACACACTCAACCTTTCGCCCCGACAGATGAACATAGAGTATCCTGGAACGCTTCGCAGCAGAAAAAGGCAGAAAAACTCACAAATTTACATTGAACCCCACTAGAAAGTTCTGCACAATTAAGAGATGATTACACCAATAACTAACTGTTGTAATGAATGTAATGTTGATGGGATTATGTGTGTTTGTATGTAAACAGTCTGTCATGCTCACATTGTGTTCTGTTCATCCCAAAGCCATCCGTCTTCCTCCCCCAAACAGCTGCCGCTGCGCTGGGCTCCTCCCATCAGACCCCCGACCCTCCGTCTCCCAGCAACCCTCCGACAAAATAAAGGCGAGGAGTCGCACGTGTTCCCGCATTGTCCTTGACCCTGACCTCTGACTTCTGGAGGACAGCTGTCTCTTTCTGCAGGAGCACGTAAGCGTGCAGATGTCAGACTTCGGTTCAGGCATGTGCGCGTCTGGTGCTGATTTTATTGGGAAAGCTTCTTCAATTATTTGATTTCATGCAAGAAGTCATTTGCTGTAGGAATGGATCATGAAAGTACTTGGATGCAAAAGATCGTTTAAATAGTCTCTTCTGCTTAATGCATTTATTTGATCAAAAATACAGTAAAATTGTGAAATATTATTACTGTTTAAATCAACTGTTTTCCATCTCAATATATTTAAGAATGTAATTTATTCCTGCGATCAAAGCTAAATTTTCAGCATCATTACTGCAGTCTTTAGTGTTACATGATCCTGCAGAAATCATTCTAATATGCTGATTTATTGTTATTGTTATTGAAAACAGTTGTGCTGCTTCATGTTTTTGTGAAAACGTGATGCATTTTTATTTTCAGGATTCTTTGATGAATAAAAAGTTCATAAAGACAGCAATTATTTGATATAGAAAACTTTTGTAACGTTATAAATGTCTTTACAAGTTTTGGGGGTAATGCATTACAAGTAACACAAGTTACGTAATCAGATTATTTTTCTCAATATAACACATTCATTTTATATAAGCAACATAAGAGTTACTTTTCTAATAAGTAACAAGTTACGTAATCAGATTACTTTTCTCAATATAACATTACTTTTATATAAGCAACATAAGAGTTACTTTTCTAATAAGTAACAAGTTACGTAATCAGATTACTTTTCTCAATATAACATTACTTTTATATAAGCAACATAAGAGTTACTTTTCTAATAAGTAACAAGTTACGTAATCAGATTACTTTTCTCAATATAACATTACTTTTATATAAGCAACATAAGAGTTACTTTTCTAATAAGTAACAAGTTATGTAATCAGATTACTTTTCTAATAAGTAACAAGTTACGTAATCATTACTTTTCTCAATATAACATTACTTTTATATAAGCAACATAAGTAGGGCTGCAACGATTAATCGAACGATGTTGTGAGGCGCGTCTAATTCGAATTCGATTTTCAGCGCGATTTGGCGTGACTTGTCAGTGATTTACGGCGGGGTGTTTGAATTGCCGCTCCAGCTGAACGCACGTGATGGAGATTTACTACTAATCAAAGTACCGGCTTCATTGTCTAGACGCGCCTCACAACATCGTTCGATTAATCGTTGCAGCCCTAAACATAAGAGTTACTTTTCTAATAAGTAACAAGTTACGTAATCAGATTACTTTTCTCAATGTAACATTACTTTTATATAAGCAACATAAGAGTTACTTTTCTAATAAGTAACAAGTTACGTAATCAGATTACTTTTCTAATAACAATTAAAATAAATTACTTTCACAAGCAAATATCTGAGTTACTTTTTTAACTAAGTTACTTTTTCATTAAGTAACAAGTTATATAAGCAGATTACTTTTCTCAATGTAACATTACTTTTATATAAGCAACTTAAGAGTTACTTTTCTAATAAGTAACAAGTTACGTAATCAGATTACTTTTCTCAATGTAACATTACTTTTATATAAGCAACATAAGAGTTACTTTTCTAATAAGTAACAAGTTACGTAATCAGATTACTTTTCTAATAACAATTAAAATAAATTACTTTCACAAGCAAATATCTGAGTTACTTTTTTAACTAAGTTACTTTTTCATTACAGTTTTTCTCAATTGCTTAAACACATTTCTTGAAATTATGCCTCTTATTTGCGAAACTCTAAACACAAATCCACAACTCCTAACTCAATTCCCCAAACTTCTTATATTGAGGTCAAAATGAAGCTCTCCACTCAAAACAACACAATCTTGCTGAAAAACCAAACTTTGCTCTCAGACATGACACACAAATCCTCAAAAACACACACACTACAACACAGTTTTACACACTGATGAGATAAATTCAAAACAATACAACCAAAACAATCCAAATAAAAAACTTTTCACATGATGAAAACAACAAATATATGCCTTTGCAAGTGTTTTATTCCTTAATTTAATGTACTGTAGAGTACAGTACAAAACAGCAAACAACAACAAAATATAATTTTTCTGCCCAGAATCCTGTCTTTGGTCTGGGACTGGCCAAAGAACCTCTTCAGCATCACAGGCTAAATTAGCCCTGGCCAGGCAGCAGGGGTCAAATCCTCTTGCATGCCTGATCCAACCCTGGCACTCATCAACTAAAATATAGGAGACTGCTTGTCTTCTTGTCCTTGCTCTTCCTCTGTCTCTTCCATGTTGTCGTCATCGTCCTCCTTCTTCTCCTCCTCTTCCTCTTTCACCTCCTACTCTTCCTCTTCAAAATTACACATTACTGTATGTGGGATACTGATTGAAAAAGACTGGATAGGATTCACAGTTACACTTGTACTGTACTAGTGGTATGAGAAAAAAAATAAAAATGCATTACAGTGTCATTGTGAAACAGCAAAGAAAAATAAATATGGGCACAAAGGTAAAAATAAAAATTAGAAAGTCTACTGTCAGATTTTGTAACTCCTGCGTTGTCCTCTGTCTATATATGCTTTCCAATTGAAGGTTCAAGAGATGTACCTTTGAGCTATTTCAGAGAACTGCTTTATCATTGGTTGATATACATTATCTTCATTAGTGAAAGTCAAGATTCACTTGAATAAATTCATGGCAAATTTATCTAATCAGCTGTATGAATGTACCAAAGCAATCACAACTTGATCAGAAGAATGAGAAGCTTTTTATGATGTGCACAAGAGACTAGATGATGTGGATGTTGAACAAGTAGTTTTGACAATTTCATTTCTGATCTGAGAAATGCACCAAAGTGACTGAGAAAAACTGTAAGCTGACTTTGGCTTCTTTTAGGTTCTGATTTGGGTGTGCTAAATTTTGACTCCTAGTGTTTCCACTTGGATAATTGTGTGCTAATTGAGCTCAAACTTCACAGATTGAGTGAACAATGTTGAATGCTTGTGCTTTCTAAATGACCTCATGGTGTAAGCACTGAGAAATGTAGGGATTTGTGTGTAGAGTTTTGCAGTAACAGTTCACCAAATATAACTCATGTGTCAAAGCAGGGAATAGTGTTTATTGTTTAGGGAAATGGGTGTGCTTTTTCAAAAATGGCGTTATAGTTTTGAAATTTTAGTTCAAAAGACTGGTTATAGTGTTTTAGCAATTGAGAAAAACTGTAAGTAACAAGTTATATAAGCAGATTACTTTTCTCAATGTAACATTACTTTTATATAAGCAATTTAAGAGTTACTTTTCTAATAAGTAACAAGTTACGTAATCAGATTACTTTTCTCAATGTAACATTACTTTTATATAAGCAACATAAGAGTTACTTTTCTAATAAGTAACAAGTTACGTAATCAGATTACTTTTCTAATAACAATTAAAATAAATTACTTTCACAAGCAAATATCTGAGCTACTTTTTTAACTAAGTTACTTTTTCATTAAGTAACAAGTTATATAAGCAGATTACTTTTCTCAATGTAACATTACTTTTATATAAGCAACATAAGAGTTACTTTTTTAAACTAAGTAACAAGTTATGTAATCAGATTACTTTTCTAATAAATAACTATTACTTTCACAGGAACATATCTGAGTTACTTTTTTAATTAACAGTTACTTTTTCATTAAGTAACAAGTCACATAAGCAGATTACTTTTAAATTAAAGTAACATTACTTTTCAGTAATGCCAATTATTTTTGAAAATAAGTAACAAGTTTTTTCTAACTAGTAAGGTAACAAGTTACTTTTTCAAATAAGTAGCAAGTTATGTAATCAGATTACTTTTCTCAAGTAACTAGTGAAGCAACAATTTAACAAAAAATAGTTACTTTTTAAAATTAGTAACAAGTTATGTAAACAGATTACTTTTAAAGACACATAAGAGTTACTTTTTCTAATAAGTAACAAGTAATCAGATTACGTTTCTCAAGTAACTAGTAAACACAATAATGTTACAAGAAAATAGTTACTTTTTAAAAATAAGTAACAACTTATGTAATCAAATTACTTTTTTCAATTAACTAGTAAGGTAACAGATTAGTTTTAAATTTACTTTTTAAAATAAGTAACAAGTTACATAATTGGACTACTTTTTTCAAGTAACTAGTGAAGTAACAGAATAATTTTACAATAGCTACTTTTTTTAAATAAGTAACGTAATCAGAATACTTTTCTCAATTAACTAGTAAGGCAACAGATTACTTTTACAGTAAATTTACAGTTATTTGAAGTTAAATATTCAGATTACTTTTCTCAAGTAGCATTACTTTTACATTCACATGAAAATATGAGTTACTTTTTCCAAATGAGTAACACTAGTCATGTAATCAAATTACTTTTCTCAAATGACTAGTAAGGTAACATTACTTTTACATTTACAAGATAAGTAATGCAAGTTACATTGTTTTCCCATTAATTGAATTTGTCCCATGTTGAGAGAAATCAGGAGTGAGGTGCAGAATAACAGTAACTTCCTATTTTTATAATGATAATTTATATATATCTTTAATAAATATTATTTGAAACACCAATTTTCATTATGTAACTCAAATTAATTTTATTTTCAAATCTAAATTTTAGTAATTTACTACCAATTGTTTTGCTTATTGTAATTATGTTATTTTAATACATTTTTATTTTAATCTATTTTAATCATTTTATTACTTTTTTTTGTAATTGAAATATATTTTCATATAATTTTTAATTTCTTTACATATTTGTAACATATTTTTAGATGTATTATTTTAAAAAACAAATTTCATTATTTCAATCAAATTAATTAATTGCAACTGATCTTTTTGCTTAGTGTAATTTTTTTTTACTTTAATATGTTTTATTTTAATCTATTCGTTAATTTTAATCATTTTTTTTCTAATGTATTTTTACAATCTAAATGTATTTCACTTTTTCTAAATGTCACTTCCTTTAGCCCGAGGCTTATTAATTTCACTTTTGGTGTGAAAGTGTCTTTACAGTTGCTTTTTTTGTTATTAAAAAACAAACAAGCCCAGCCCAGCTGACAAAAAGTAACACAATACCTTACTTACCATAAAAAGTACATTTACAACACAATTATTTTTATGGAGTAACATAATATTGTAATGCACCCTTTCTGAATTTTCTTTAAAAAAAACAAACAAACAAAAAAACTCCAATCTTCTGAACATTAGTAGATGTGACTCTCATAAGATAATGCCAACATAACAGTGATGACTCAGAATCTCCAGCCAGTCTGAACACATCAGCTTCAGGCGAATGACGCCACCCACTGGAAACAATGAGCCAAATCTCTTATTCTGGCCGCTTTATGTAACCCGCTGCGGCTTTCATCAACACAGATGGAACACATGAAACATGTTACCAAACGCTCCAGTTAAAACCATTTTTATTCAACTTTTCCTTCATAGTTTATTTAAACATTATGTGACGTAAAAGAAAACAAAAAAGTACAGGAGAAAAAAAAGGGCATTTTCTCCCTGAAAACAAAAGAAGTTATATAAGCAATGCTGATTTAACTACTGCGATTTCCTGTTTATCGGTGGGATTTATATAGATACATTTATACACAGATCTGCTATAGCTCCTGTTACAGTGACGCTGCTCTTGTGCTGTCAGCAAACAAACGCCAAGTCCAATACACAGGATATTACAGAAGCTTTTTTGGCCGTGAAACAGAAAAATTAAGAGATATTCGCAACTTTTACCTCAGAATTCAGACTTTTGTTTGGAATCGCGACTAAAAACACTTTTTTCCCCTCCTCAGAATTCTGTTTTGTTTTCCCGCCACGGAATTCAAAATAAAAACAGATTTTAAAAAGATAATCAGGAGTTTTAATCTCGCAAGAATCAAAATTCCGAGTTTGTATCTCGAAGTTCCAAGTTCAAAGTTGATAAAAAGTCAAAATTGTGAGGTAAACTTTTATTTTTCTATCCCATGGATACAAAAACAAGCTTCCATTTAAGAAAATAAGCATCAAAACTAATTAAGAGAAATAATAACCAATTCATAATATTGACATTTAAAGGCATAGCTCAGGCAAAAACGAACATTTTGTCATTTACTCAACCTCATGTTGTTGCAAACTTGAGTTTCTTCTGTCAAACACACACAAAAAAAGATATTTAAAGACTGTTGGAAACCAAACAATTGCCGGTAGCCATAGTATTTCTTCTCACACCATAGAAGTGAATGGCTGCCGGCAACTGCTTTCTCAAAATATCTTCATTTGTGTTCAACAGAAGAAAGAAACTCTCAAGTTTGGAACAACGTGAGGACAAACAATGACCAAATGTTCATTTCTGGCTGAGCTATGGCTTTCAAAGTACGAACGCCCCAAGATTTGCTTTTCGTTTTCCAAATTATACCATGAAAAAAAAAAATAGCACAGGATGATAATGCTGTTAGGAACGTGGCAAACGACTAGCATGTCTGAAAAATGACTAGCTCACTTTGAGTGTTGGTCATGCTCAGAGGACCATTGAAATGCTGTAGAGCACAAATAAAAAGACAAAACAACAGAAGAAATGCCCAAACAGGCGAGCGGTCCACCAGACGAGAGAGAGAGAGAGAGAGAGAAGGCGGCGGCTGAAGGAGAGGTCGCCTCCTTTGGTTGCAACCTCACTGGGAGCCACAGTAACGGAAACGGCTGTTCAGAGGTCAGTTTTGACATCGCAGTCCACCGCTTCCTTCAAAGTTCCCAAGAGGAAGTTCAAAGCCAAACCTAGTCGCTCTCCTCTAAAAACGTCCGAAAAGTGCTTTTGGATGCTTGTCTAAATGAGCGCACGGAATTTAACCTCGGCAGACGGTTGGACGCGGGTTTGTCTGGTCATGCATCGACGTGCATGCATGATTCGATATCAGGCAATGTTTAATTGGATCCTCTCTTTACTCTGCTTATCTTTTATATTCTCAGTCTTTATTGCGCGCACACACACACGCACACTCTCTCACGCATACACACTAACACACACTCACTTCCTCCTAACTCAGCTGTGGCGTACGGTTGGTAAAGGTTACTGTCGTTGGTCGGTCGGTTTCAGCAGCATCCTCCGGAGGCGGTCTTGACCGGCGTGCTCTGAATCTTGACGTTGGATTTCTCGGAGCCTCCTGCAGTGGCCCCGGGGCCCATTCGCTTCTTGATCTCTGCTGCCATGGTCATGAAGGCCTGTTCCACATTAGAGGAGCTCTTCGCGCTCGCCTCCAGGAACGGGATGCCGAGAGAGTCCGCAAACTCCTGAAAGACAGAGATGACAATATATTGAAACGACGACTATATTGAAATTAGGCTGAAAAAATGCCACTAATAAATGTTAAATGGCGTTTTCTGTGATTAATCACACCTAGTTTTAGTACTAATTATTAACAAATATATTTTTTCAAATTTAAATCTTTGTAAAGTTAATTTAAAACAATTTTGAATTATTACAAATTTAAATTATTATTTATTAATTATTTCACAATGAACAATTATATAATAATAATAATATTACTTTTTTGGTCTCAAACCATTTAAAATGACAAATTCTAAACTATGCATTTATTTATGATTTAATCAAACAATTTAAATAACTGTTAATTATTTAAATTATTAAATCAATTATTAAATTAGTTTATACATTATTATAATTATTATGTTAAAATAATTAAATAATATATCAGGGATATTTAAAGAACACATGATTAATAAATTATTTCTATTTTATCATTTAATAATTAATAGCAAATACGGATTAAAATAAGTAACTTTTTAAATTATCAATCACCCAGTTTTGGAGTTTCAACAAGTTAGTGTTAAAAAACTATTCCTTATAAATTAATTATTTATTGATTGATAATAAATAATCATTTAAACATTTATTCAGCCAGCTTTTATTATTTACAAAAGTCCATCCATCCATTTTCCTCCGCTTATCCGGAACCGGGTCGCGGGGGCAGCAGTCTAAGCAGAGACACCCAGACTTCCCTCTCCCCAGACACTTCCTCCAGCTCTTCCGGTGGAACGCCGAGGCGTTCCCAGGCCAGCCGAGAGACATAGTCCCTCCAGCGTGTCCTGGGTCTTCCCCGGGGCCTCCTCCCGGTGGGACATGCCCGGAACACCTCCCCAGGGAGGCGTCCAGGAGGCATCCGGAACAGATGCCCGAGCCACCTCAGCTGGCCTCTCTCGATGTGAAGGAGCAGCGGGTCTACTCCGAGCTCCCCCCGAGTGACTGAGCTCCTCACCCTATCTCTAAGGGAGCGCCCAGCCACCCTACGGAGGAAACTCATTTCGACCGCCTGTATCCGGGATCTTATCCTTTCGGTCATGATCCAAAGCTCATGACCATAGGTGAGAGTAGGAACGTAGATCGACCGGTAAATCGAGAGCTTCGCCTTACAGCTCAGCTCTTTCTTCACCACGACAGACCGGTACATCGACCGCATTACTGCAGAAGCTGCACCGATCCGTCTGTCAATCTCCCGCTCCATCCTTCCCTCACTCGTGAACAAGACCCCCAGATACTTAAACTCCTCCACCTGGGGCAGAGACTCCCCACCAACCTGAAGAGGACAAGCCACCCTTTTCCGACTGAGAACCATGGCCTCGGACTTAGAGGTGCTGATTCTCATCCCAGCCGCTTCACACTGGGCTGCAAACCGCCCCAGTGCCTGCTGTAGGTCCTGGCTTGAGGAAGCCAACAGGACTATTTACAAAAGTAATAAATACAAATGAAAGCGTAGCTTATGTATTATTTAAGTGTATTTAATTTGTAATAAATACAAATTAAATACACTTAAATAATACATAAGCTACGCTTTCATTTTGCAATCAGGATTTTTTTAAAAATACATAATTAATGCATTATTCATCATAATTATTTTGTTATTTAGTCATTAACAGTAAATAATTATTTAAATAATTAGTCATTATTTAAATGATTAATCAGCCAGTTTGGGCCTCAGCCAGGAAAGGTTTTAAAAGAACAATTATTTATAAATAAATAATAATTTAAACATTTACCCAGCTGGCCTTTTTTATTATTAACATAATGAATAAAAAATAAATACATTTAAATAATTAATTAACAACTTTTAATTAACAAAGTTTACAATAAGGAAAGTTTTTTTTTTTTTAAATACATGGTTAATAATTCATTATAATTATTTATTATAATTATATACAATATAATTCATTATCATTATTTTGTTATTTGATGATTGATAGTAAATAATTAGTAACCATTTAAATTATCAATCAGCCTCAACCAGGAAAGGTTTTAACATTCAGAAATGATTCTTTATTCATTAAAATATTATTAATAATAAACAATATAATAACCAGTCTTTTTTTAAATAATAATAAAAAAATAATAATCTGCTTTAAATACACAATTAAAAAAATTTGTAGTTATAATTATGTCGTTATTTAATCATTAATAGTAAATAATAATTACATAATAAGAATAACTATTCAAATTATTAATCAGCCAGTCTTTGGAGTCTCAATCAGTAGGTTATTACATTTTTATGATTATAAAATATTTATGATTTATTACTTAATAATAAACAATATTTCAAGCATTTAATCAACCAGTCTGTATTATTTAAAAATAATAAATGAAAAAAATAAATAATCATCTACTCTCTCAGTTTGCAAACAGAAAAGGTTTTTAAAATAATTTAATAATTTAAAAATAATTAACTTAATAATTTGTAATTATTTAAAATATTAAATCAACCAATCTTTCAGGTTGTACCTTTGCTGTCGTGTAATCCACAACTTTCTTAGTGGTCAGATCACACTTGTTTCCCACCAGCAGCTTGTTGACGTTTTCACTAGCGTAGCGATCGATCTCCTGAAGCCACTGTTTGACATTGTTGAAGGAATCCTGAAGAAACACATCCAGAACAAAACATTAAAACAACACTGACACACGACCGGCTGAACACACAGAAACGCCTCACGCTCAACACAGCAGGTGAAAGGTCACGCGAGCGTTGCCATGCTTAAGGAATGTTTGGTCACCTGATCCGTGACATCGTAAACAACGATGATCCCGTGAGCGCCTCGGTAGTAGCTGGACGTGATGGTGCGAAACCGCTCCTGACCGGCTGTGTCCCACTGACAATACAGCAAACACACAAACATTCAGCACTGAAGAATGCATTAAACTGATTGAAAGTGAAAGTAAAAACAGAGGTGGGAAGCGTACCCAAAATCTGTACTCAAGTACTTATGGAAATATTTACTCAAGTAAGAGTAAAAGTAACAATCTTAATAGTTACTTGAGTAAGAGTAAAAAAGTATCCGATGGAAAAAGTACTCAAGTAGCCGGTTACTAGTTAAGCAGGTACTCTTTAGATTTTGGAAGCCCGAAAATTTATTTAACTAGCCCAAATAAAAAAAAAAAAAAACCTTTTTTTAACATAAAAAAATCAGATAGGAGTCTAATCAAAAATGTTTTTAATATACAAATATAAACAAATATCAAGGAAGTAATTTTATTTCATTATATTTATTTCATTCAGTGTATCTGCAGAATTTTTAAATATTAATTTAAAGCAATTCATAACCATTTTTAAGATCTGCAAAAGTAAAATAAACAGTAACGGGATTGGACAATGTAAAGTAGAATATTAAGCCATAAAATGGCATGATTCAAAATTCAGATACAGTTTCACACAAAAACCAAATGTGTTACACTATGGCATTTCATCCTTTATAACATTAAAAGGGATAAATTGAGTATATAGTTTATTATATTTATTTAAAACATAAATATTACTGTACTTGTTTAGATTTTTAGAAGGCGCCTTAACTTTTTACATTTACAACTCTGTGTTTGCTGCATAAAAACATGGGTCGATAATTGCAATCATTTGACCATAAATAGCTGAAATTTTTTTATTGGAAATGGAAAATTCATTCTTTGTCACGAGGGGGCGCTTTAGGAGCGCTGAAATATTACGGTTTCCATAGTAACAGCTGTATACACAAAGCAGCATTAACGCAGTTTTATCAGACATGAAATGAAAATGCCATGACAAGTTTCTGAGGACAGTAACGGAGGAAAGCCATCAAATGTAGCGAAGTAAAAGTACATTTTTTCACTATAAATGTACTTGAGTAAGAGTAAAAGTACCTATCTTTAAATATACCCTAGTACTAGTTACCCCAAAAATGTACTCAAGTAAATGTAACGAAGTAAATGTAATTCGTTACTACCCACCTCTGAGCAAAAACCATGTTACAAAAGATTCCATTTTTAAAAATGCAGTTCTTTTGAACTTTCTATTCATCAAAGAATCCTAAAAAAATCAAATGCATCAGTTTTCAATTTTTTCTTAAGCAGGAAACCAGCCTATTAGAATTCTGCGAGGATCATGTGACACTTAAGACTGGAATAACGATGCTTCGAAATCAGAGGAATAAATTACAGTTTACCAGTGTTGTTTTTGACAACCATCTTAGATTTAGTCTTAGTCTTTCGGACTAAAATGCTTATTAGTTTTAGTCCAATTTTAGTCACTTCTATATGTGATAGTTTTAGTCCAATTTTAGTCGACGAAAAGTCAAAAAGGTTTTAGTCTAGTTTTAATCAAAAAAGGAGGAAAAAGTAGTCTTTTAACAAATTAATGTAGGTCAGTAAGTATTTTGCTGTTGGGTAGTGTCACTTATAAGTTGTGAAAATAGCAGATCTATAGTTCAACACAATGAGCTTCCGGATCGACTATTTTCACCAATAATTACAATAACGAAGGAATGTTTTAAAACATAAAAGACAAACAAGGATAGAATGCTAAAACGTCTTGCCATACTAGTATGGCAAAGAGTATTTAATGCTAAAACGGCTTGCCATAGCGGCAGATACGTTTTAGGTTTTGATTGGCATGCACAATAAGCAGAAATGTCATGCATTTTAAACGTCTGACGGACCACCCACTAACATTCGTCTGTTCTCGTCTCGTCAACGAAAACTCACACACGTCTCGTCATGTTTTAGTCATCAACGAGCCATTTTTATCTCGTCATCGTCTCGTTATCGTCATGAAAAAAAGTGGCGTCAACGAAATGATTTCATCATGACGAAAACAACACTGCAGTTTACAACATATTTAAATAGAAAACAGTTAAATAGTAAAACATATTTCACAATTTTACTGTCGTTTTAATCAAACAAATGCAGCCTTGCTAAGCAAAGGAGACGTTCAAAAAATTTAAAAACTAAAGAAAATGTAATTGTAATGTTAATGTAAAACCCAAAAGTAATGTAATTAATGTGTTTTTGAATGCTGAAACATTTTGAAATGTAACAATGCATTAATTCTATAAAGTTCAGAGCTCTTACGATCTGTAGTTTGATGGTCTTTCCGTCGAGCTCTATCGTCCTGATTTTGAAGTCCACTCCAATCGTGCTGATGTAGCTCTCTGTATACGTGTCATCCTGAGCAAATGCACACACAGTAAGATACAAGACATTTACTAGTGGATGCATTTCATAAAGATAGGGATGCAAGGATATCAAAATCTCATGATACAATAATATCGCAATATGAAGTCCATGATACAATATTTATTGCCATATTTAAAAAAAAAAAGACAAATGAAATTTTTTTACATTTTAAAGGTAAATTCTTCTAATGCACTTTGAGAGTTCAAAATTTAGAGCTCCAACCGTGATCTTAACTTAAAGGATTAATTCATTTACATATAACATAATGTATATACCCGCTTGTCATCCAATATGCTCATATCTTTCTTTCTTCAGTTGTAAAGAAATTGTTTTTTGAGGAAAACATTTCAGGATTTTTCTTCATATAGTTGACTTCTATGGTGCCCTGAGTTTGATCTTCCAAAATGCAGTTTAAATGCAGCTTTAAAGAGCTCTAAATGATCCCAGCCGAGGAAGAAGGGTCTGGAGCTCTGTGATCTGGGTCAGTACAGTTAGGGTATGTTGAAAAACCCCCATCTCATTTTCATCTTCAACTTCAAAATCACCATACATCGCTGTTTTTCCTTTTTTTTTTGTAAAGGCCATTTGATCTTCTTCGTACGTTCACTTTGTAAACACTGGGATGGTCTTTCTGCAGCGATGTAGGATGATTTTGAAGTTGAAGACGAAAACGAGATGGGAGTTTTTTGACATACCCTAACTGCATTAATCCGGATTGCACAGACTACACATGTGCATCACAAAGACGAGACAAGATGAGCATTTGAGGTTAAAAAGTATAGAAATTGTGGATTTGTTTTGAAAATAACGATTGTTTCACTAGATAAGACCCTTCTTCCTCAGCTGGGATCATTTAGAGCCCCTTGAAGCTGCATTTTGGAAGATCAAACTCAGGGCACCATAGAAGTCAACTATATTGAGAAAAATCCTGAAATGTTTTCCTCAAGAAACAGAATTTCTTATCGACTTAAGAAAGCAAGACTTGAACATCTTGGATGACAAGGGGGTGATTATCTGTACATTTTTGTTCTGGAAGTGAACTACTCTTTTAAAAAAAACTACACTTTTTGCCCAGAAGAAATTTAATTTCATATCGTCATGTGACAACGATAATATCGAGACTCTGTTAACGTAATATCATGATAGTGACAATATCGTTACAGCCCTAAAAGATACACTAAAAAAGATTTGCAAAATTAACCGTTTTCAGTCAGATTGCACCTGCATTTGTTTTTCCGCAGAAAGGACACCTTTCACCTTTAGCATGCAGCTCTTTGACAGTCAAATCTCCTGTGCAATAAGAGTCATTATCTGATACGTGTGTGTGTGTGTGTGTAAACAGGATCTCAATGGATCAGGCTAATAACTTACAGCAAAACGCAGCAGAAGGCAGGACTTCCCGACACCTGAGTCACCGATCAGCAGGAGCTTGAACAGGTAATCACTAAAAGAGAAACCAGAGGACTATTAATCACATCCATCAGCAGCCGCTGATCACTTACACTCCCAGTCAGTTGTGTTATGTGTGACGTGGAAGTGGGAATTACGTTACGCAACACCTGTGTCATTATGCCTCAACGGCCGGCGTTAATAATGATCACGTGAGCGCAGCGAATCATGAAGCTGTCAAATAAACATACACTACCAGTCAAAAGATTTTGTACAGTCTCTTCTGCTCACCAAGCCTGCATTTATTTTATCCAAAGTACAGTCAATTTTTTAAATATTTTTACTCTTAAAGTAACGGTTTTCTATTTTAATGTATTTAATTTATATGATTTAAAAGCTACATTTTCAGCATCATTACTTAAGTCTTTAGTGTCACATGATCCTTTAGAAATCATTCTAATATGTTGATTCGCTGCTCAAGAAACAATTATTATTATTATTATTATCAATTTTTAAAACAAAGATTCTATGATGAATAGAAGGATCAAAAGATCAGCATTTCTCTGAAATAAAAAGCTTTTGTAACACTATACACTATACTATTCAAAAGCTTGGAGCTTTCTTTGGGAAAGAAAATTATATTAATTAATACTTTTATTTAGCAAGGATGCTTTAAATTGATCAAAAGTGATGATAAAGACATATATAATGTTACAAAAGATTTCTATTTCAGATAAATGTTCTTCTGAACGTTCTATTCATCAAAAAAAACTGAAAAAATATCTACTCATCTGTTTTCAACATAATAATAATATTGTTTTTTGTGCAGCAAATCAGAATATTAGAATGATTTCGGAAAGATCATGTGACTTGAGTAATGATGTTAAAAATTCAGCTTTGAAATCACAGAAATAAATTACATTTTAAAACACATTCAAATAGAAAAGAGTTATTTTAAATGGTAAAAATATTTCAAAATTTTACAGTTTTTGCTGTAGTTTAGATCAAATAAATGCAGGCTTGGTAAGTAGAATAGAAAAAAAAAATGTAGAAAATATTGCATCTGAGGGTCATATTTCAGCCCAGAATCAAAGAGAAAACAAAAACAACAAATCATTTTTGCAGAAGAGTTTTCTTTTCATCTACCTTTTTGTGAATTATGATCTATGCGTGTTCTTGATAGATTCACAGGGTGTATAAAAACATCTATCATTTAATACTACGGTATTACCATGGTAAAAACACAGATTCTGAAAGGGTGGTGTGGTAACAGGTGACTTAATTACCCAACAGCCCTTGAAACAAAACTCAGCATGTCATAAACTCAGTAAGTTCAGGCCTAAGATCGCATTTCATCACCACAGGACTTACAGCACTTGATAAACTCTCTGACAGCAGTTTTTAATCAGCCTGAGGATGATATTAATCAATTATAAACACACAATATGTGTAATTATGCAAACACTTTGTTCAGTTTCATTCTTAACTTATCAGTTTCATTACGACGTGGCACTTGAGTGTGTCAGAGAGCTCCAGAAACAGTCTGACAGTTATAGTATATAATATTATTTAAAACATGAGTACATATACACATACAAAACTGCATATTTATATCAAATAATACTTTCAAAACAAATCGAAACGACTAACGTTACCGGTTGGTACACCTGGTTAAAACATGTCCAGCACAGATGTGCTAGCTACTAATAAATTAATCCTGACAAATAAAGTATACATTTTGTTTACTTTAATATGTTATTCAGCTGACACAGTGATGATTTGAGTGAAAAACAATGAAGTGCGCGTTCATGTGTTTGATGTGTCATCAGCGCTTTTCTACACAAACTTACTATTCAGGATTCATGATGGACAGCGCACGAAAACTACCGGTTTATCTGTCGTTTTCTTCTCCGCGATGAAGCCGATTGAAGTTAGAGAGTCGTTTGATGGCGATGGCCGTTATTAAACGGTGTTAAAAGCTGTTTTATAAGAGAAATGAGCGAAACCGGGATCCGTACAAACGTAAAAAAATGGCCACTCGAGTCGAGAGTGAAGCTTGAATCAAAAGAGATGCGATGCTCGGTCACTTTCGCTGCACGACTCGCCAAAATAAAAGTCCTGAGAGGCGAATAACTTAAATATTATTTTCATAAATTTGAAGATGTCATAAAATATTATTTATATTTTATACTTCTAAAAATATTTTAGTTTATTTATCATGTACACTACCAGTCAAAAGGTTTTGAACAGTAAGAGTTTTAATGTTTTATTTTTTTAAGTCTCTTCTGTTCACCAAGCCTGCATTTATTTGATTCAAAGTACAGCAAAAACAGTCAAATTCTGAAATATTTTTACTATTTAAAATACCATATGAGACGAATAACTTTATTATTATTTTCATAAATGTGAAGATGTCATAATATGTTATTTACATTTTATACTTCTAAAAATATTTATTTTCGATCATGTACACTAGCAGTCAAAAGTTTTTAAACAGTAAGATTTTTAATTTTTTTTAAAGAAGTCTCTTCTGCTCACCAAGCCTGCATTTTTTGATCCAAAGTACAGCAAAAACAGTCAAATTATGAAATATTTTTACTATTTAAAATGTTACTATTTAAAATATCATATGAGATGAATAACTGAATTATTATTTTCATAAATGTGAAGATGTCATAATGTTATTTACATTTTATACTTATAATTTTGTTTTTATTTTTGATCATGTACATTAGCAGTCAAAAGTTTTTAAACAGTAAGATAAGATTTTTTTTTAAAAGAAGTCTCTTCTGCTCACCAAGCCTGCATTTGTTTGATCCAAAGTACTGCAAAAACAGTAATATTCTAAAATATTTTTACTATTTAAAATACCACATGAGATGAATAACTGAAATTATATACCTTCTATCTAGATATCGGAGAACAATTTAAAATATTGTATTAATGCATTCTATGGCACCTTTAAGCTGTTTTGCACTGGAGATCAGACTGTTACAAATGTTTAAAATGTCCACAACGGCCAACTTACATGCTGATCTTGTCTTGTGTTCGGATGCTTATAATAAACTGAAATTGTGTTTAACGAACACTATATAAATGTTTCAGTTGGTTATTTTAGTTGATTTCTTTTAGTTGATCAACAGAGGATCTACAAGCTTCCTAACACTACCTGATGGAAAGCATGCTATGTTAATTATTCTTGTAGGTGCAAACACTGATTGAATGTGCAAACTGAAACATGTTAGCAGTTTTCTTTTCTCTAGATGGCGCTATAATCAAGTCAAAAACAACACTCTGTCCAGGATCATTGAGTGCATTGGTTTGGGTGACTGACTGTCTGTCATCATCAACTTTAACATCATCTATAAAAGGTCAGGGAGCTGACCAAAAACAAACGTTATCTTATGGCAGAGCATATATTCCTTCTTTTTCTTTCGCTTGGTGATTTAACCACAGCTGTGGTTTAAAAGTACTTACAACCTTTAACTCATAAAGGTATCTTCAGTTTAAAATTAGCACCAATGTATTTGGCTCCTCATTTCTGGCAGGTTTTGGTAGTGTGGCAGTGGACGCTGATCTTGACCCGTCTTTGAACCAAAGCGAATGGAAGGGAATGGCTTTTCCCTTATCCAAATACACACACACAACTCCACAAATGCTATTAATACACCTGTCTGGTGACTGAGGCAGACAGACAATAAGTGCTGGGACAGATATGGTCAATGACAGGGCTGTGCTGCTTTTACTGCTTTATTGTTCATATTTTATAGTGTATGTAAAAAGCATGTGGACTGGGGTCAACTGCTGTTTTCCTGTGTTTGTTTGCACACGTGTTGGTCATCGTTTTGTTTCCCTGAGCCAAATACTCCTATAAAGCCTTGAACGTTCATCCATTCACCCCAAATCAGACTCGGATACGTATCATCTGTTTTTCCACTACATGAACTTGCAGTGGGTGTGAATGGTAATGGGAAAACCAACATCTGGCATGATATCAAAATGACTTTTAAAGTGGATATAGTTGCACAGGTGAGCATCTGTGTGCTGTGCAGCAATGCAACCGCTGTGGAATAATACAGCGATGGAATCAGAGCATCTCAAATGGCTTCTGTCGCAGAGCCGCTCATTTCTGTGTGCGTGTGCTGCTGGGGAAAATGGAGGGGTGGGGTTAACATTTCAAGACAAGGAGAGGGACAGTGTGATTGACAGGTGAGGGGCAGCGACATCACAAGGACGCTGTATAAAAGGTGAAAGTGGGGAAAAAGTGATGATCTGAACTCATTTGAGGAGTTTTCCCAATCTAGTCACACACTCTTCAGAGGACACCGATAACGGTAAGGAGCTCAACTGAACTTTCTAATGCTTCGTGCAAAAGTTAAGATGCAAATTATTGCCGGCAGACTGCACCTGTCATGCTTTGAGATTACTTTAATACTTTAAATGTTTGCAATAGCAACAAAATTGATTTATATATGACTTTGAGACAAAAAAAAAACAACAACAATAAAATTTTATTTTATTGTATTTTTGTAGTAGAATTAGTTTGAGAAGGATAAACTAGCACAGTTTAAAGTTAAAATACTAAAATAAACTTAAAGTTAAAATTAAGCTAAATTAAATGTACATCTAGTTTTAAAAAACAATTAGTTCATATTTTGTAGTAGAATTAGTTTGAGAAGGATAAACTAGTTCATTTTTTAATTTTAAAAATTAAATTAAAATTAAGAATTAATTTTAGTTTTTAAGAGAAATTCATTGAGACAGGGTGAAATACTAAAATAAAAAGTTAAATTAAATTATCTAGCTTGTAAAAAGAATTAATAAAGGTGAGGTAAAATAATAAAACTTCAAATAAAATTTTTTAATTGAACTCAAAAGTAAAATTGGAGTTTGTTGCTGAATTTAAAAAAAGTGAATACTAGTTATTTTTAACGAAGGGAGAAAACGGCAATGAAAGAAAAAACATGCGCAAAAAGTCAAAATCAAACGAAAAAGTGCAGAATTAGATTGAGATGGGTAAACTAATACATTTAAAAAGTTAAAATGAAACTTAAATGTAAAATCAATTAGTTCAAAAGTTAAAATTATAAAATAAATACAATTATAGTTCATGGCAGAATTTGTTGAGAAAGTGAAAACTAGTTGAAAAGGGAAAAACTGCAATGAAAAAACATGCACAATTTCCAAATTTAATTAAAAAGTGAAGAATTAGTTTGCGAAGGGTAAACCAATCAAATTTTGAATCAAAGTTGAATTTAAACCTAAATGTGAAATCATAATTAGTTAAAAAAAAGTTAAAAAAAATTCTATAAAAAAAAAAGAGTTTGCTGAGAAAGTGAAAACTAGTAAAAAAAGAAATAAGTTAAAATTATACTCTAATATAGAATTTTTTTTACAGAGGGGAAAAAAAACTTTATAAGGTAAAAGTTAAAATTCTATTTTAATGTTTTTTTTTTCTCCACAGAGTAAAAACCTTAAACGAAAGGAAAACATATGCATTTATATTAAAGTCTAAATTTAATTTAAAAAGTGAATTTTTTTCTCTTTTGAGAATTTTTTTTTTTTTTTTTTAAAGGTCAAATAAAAGCTGCAAGGCTCATTTATTAGCCTGTAAATCAACAGTGGACTGTGTAGCTGTAACAGCATTTGACAGGATCCACGGAGCATTAAGTGAAACTGGAAGTCCTCAAGGTCAAGCGTTCCAGTTCACTGGAGCCTGCGACTGAAAATACTCAAGCTGCCTCATGCAACTCTGCAGATTAGTGAATATCACTGCAGGCCTTTATGTCGGAGATATATTAGTAATGACGATAGATGCTACGTTATGTTGATTAGGCCTAATGCAAACAACCAGCCAAGCAAAATGCAAACAAACATAAATGTTGACTGAAAATAATCTATTTTAAGAGACATTTGTGACCCTGGACCACAAAACCAGTCATAAGGTTAAATTTTACAAAACTGAGATGTATACATCAATAAAAAAACATCAATAAATAAACGTTCTATTGATGTATGGTTTGTTAGGATAGGACAATATTTGGCCGAGATACATCAATTTGAAAATCTGGAATCTGAGAGTGGAAAAAAATCAAAATACTGAGAAAATCACCTTTAAAGTTGTCCAAATTAAGTTCTTAACAATGCATATTACTAATCAAAAATTACATTTTGATAGGTTTACAGTAGGAATTTTACAAAAAATCTTCATGGAACATGATCTTTACTTAATTTCCTAATGATTTTTGGCATAAAAGAAAAATCTATAATTTTGACCCATACTATGTATTTTTGGCTATTGCTACAAATATACCCCAGCGACTTAAGACTGGTTTTGTGGTCCAGGGTCACATTTTGGGAGCAACTGTACTCATCTGGTTAATGTATAACACTCCTTAGTTCTGTAGAGTAGAGGTCAAATCCCAATTATATTTTTTATTTAGTGCATGCACACAAGAGCACAGTAAATAATGCACATCAATAGGCTGACATAAGTTGGTCATATGAGTAGCATTTGTTCAATGCATAGTTTTAAAGTAGCTTTACAGCTGAAAGTGGTTTAAGGCCAGTCATGAGGGAAGTGAACGCCGTGTTGATCCTAATCTGACTGAAACATGCTGAAAAACGCCTCGTTTAATGTTGCAAATGCAATTCCAAACGCCTGGAATGTTTTGGCTCATTATTTATGACAGGTGTGTTTTTGTCTGGTTTGTCTTCTCACGCAGACAATGGCCGATCACGAGCTGGTTCTGAAATGCTGGGGAGCCGTCGAGGCCAACTACACGGCTAACGGAGGGGAAGTTCTGACCCGGTCAGTTCCCGACTTCATCGTGGTTAATCTAAATGCGTTCTGCTGAGGTCTGCCTCAAGTTTTCTTTCTCTTCAGTTTGTTTAAGGAGCATCCGGATACTCTGAAGCTGTTCCCGAAGTTCGTGGGCATTGCTCAGTCTGATCTGGCTGGAAACGCAGCAGTGGAGGCTCACGGTGCGACTGTGCTGAAGAAGCTGGGAGAGCTGCTGAAGGCCAAAGGAGATCACGCTGCCCTCCTCAAACCACTAGCCACCACACACGCCAACCAGCACAAGATCGCCCTCAACAACTTCAAGGTAACGTGGGACACTTTCAGTCACAACCTGACCTTCAGTTTTGGGCTCCGTTTCAGAGCCTAGTGAACCGACTCAATGTCTACATAGACAGCATCCTAACTAAACTATTATCTCAAGTGTCTGATTTTTAACAATGTATTTTATTCATATACAAGTAATAAAAACATTTACAATTAGAATTTAAATCATTTCAATTATGGAATAATACAATGAATATTTATATTATTTTTTTTTATGGTACCAGAATTTTTTAAGAGTATACAAAATAAATAATATATATACACATATATATTTTTTTTCTAAAAATAAAATTGCTTTACTATATTATATATTATAACCTCTTCAGTGACCGAGACTGAATGCTGTAAATTTTATATTTTAATAATAATAAAAATATTTTTATTAAATTTTAAAATATGTGACCCTGGACCACCTTTAAAATCACCTTTAAAGTTGTCCAAATTAAGTTCTTAACAATGCATATAGCTAATCAAAAATTACATTTTGATATATTTACAGTAGGAATTTTACAAAAAATCTTCATGGAACATGATCTTTACATAATTCAATCAATAATTTTGACCCATTCAATGTATTTTTGGCTATTGCTACAAATATACCCCAGCGACTTAAGACTGGTTTTGTGGTCCAGGGTCACATATGATAAAACACATATTATTATTATTCATATCTTAAAAAAAAAAAAAAAAAAAAAAGGAAGACAGGTAAAAATAATTTAATTAAAGGTAAATTTTTTTTTTTTTTACAAAATAAAATTATATTTTGCAGGAGAGTGTTTTTGAGAAAGGGAAAACAATAAAAATTATCACATAAAAATTAAAATAATAAAAACTATTAAGCATTAATAATTAAATTATTAATTTATTCATATTAATTAACATTTATATTTATTATTATTATATTGTTTTATAAGATACCAGACAATTTTAAGTGTATATTTTGTTGCAAAAAAGACTAAATTAAACTTTCAAAAAAAAAAATATATATATATTTTTTTTACTATATTATAACTTGCGTCCTAAGTGACTGATTTTGAATGCTGTATATATTACATACATAAATAATAAAATATTTTTTTTTATTAAATATAAATCATATATGATAAAACATACAGTATATAAAGTATATAAAACTGAAAATTTAACAAAGTAAAAAATGTATATAAGCTAAATATTTTGACAAAATAAAGTTATATTTTGCATGAGAATATTTATGAGAAAGGGACATGCATAAAAAAGAATAAAAAGTATGAAATAATAAAAAAATGTATGTGCGCATATTTTTTCTTTTACTCTTTTATATAAATGTTTTAGCATATAAAACATGATATGATCAAATAAAATACATGATAAAAATAAGTAGTATGAAATAATTATATATATATATATATATATATAATTATTTCATACTTTTTATTTTTATCATGTATTTTATTTGATATAAAAGTGGAAGAATTTATATATATATACACACACACACACACACACACACACACATATATATATATATATATATAAATTCCTTTTTTTTATTCCACTTTTATATTTTAGCATATGTCAGGGAAATATGATAGTAAAATATGTGATAAAAATAATGAAAACACACATATACATATACATATACACATATATATATATATATATACACACACACACACACACACACACACACACACACACACATTAATTCCCTTTTTTATTCTTCTTCCAAAAAGTATGAAATCAGTAAAAAAGCATTCCATATACATATATACATACATACATATACACACACACATATATATATATATATATACACACACACACACACACACACACACACACATATATACATATATATATATATATATATATATATATAAATAAATACAAACACATTTTTTCTTCTCTTCGTCCACTTACATCTTATAAAATGTTTTAGCAAAATAATAGGGAAATACGATAATAAAATACACCATAATTATAATATAATGTATTAAGTCGTTATATATATAAATGTTAAATGTTTTAGCATATATTAGGGAAATATGAAAAAAATATGTGTGTACACTAAAGATTTCATTATATAAGTTTTATAAAAAGTTAGTTAAATTTCGTATTTCATTAGAGGAAAAAAATAGCACTACAATTAAAATATCAGTTTCCACCATTGACATTATCCATTAGCATATTCCCAAGCTAGCAACACCACACTAAAAATACACAGCACGCACCAGTTTTGGCTAAAATCCATGTCTGCCCCAAATGGTTGTCAGTGAAGGAAACTCATTAGGCTTTGAAGCGGAGTGTTGAAATCGCCCTCTTCCTTCCATTCGCACGCTGACAGATTTCACGTATTCTTAGAAACACTCAGACTTTCCCAGTGAACAGTGTGTGGTGTGTGTGTCTATCCACAGCTGATCACTGAGGTGCTGGTGAAGGTGATGGAGGAGAAAGCGGGTCTGGATACGGTCGGTCAAGCCGCGTTCAGGAGAGTCATGGAGGTGGTCATCGGCGACATCGACGTTTATTACAAGGAGCTGGGATTCGCCGGTTAAACGACACGCGGAACGTCACCAACTCAGCGGGATCATAGAAAAACGCTTGTCTTGTTAATGCCACTAGTGAATAGATGTTACTGTGCAGCTAATACCATTAAAAACTATCCAAATCACGTCTAACTCCCGAATACCTATGCAACTGTTTATTAACGGTTTAGCGCCGTGTTTGAGTTTGACGAGAATGACAACGAAGCGGTTTGATGGATTGTAGTGTTGTTTGACAGCACAGCAAAACTTTCAGTAGACAAAACTCCATAAACACTTCTAAAAGTTGTGTTTACAGTCCTTCCGCCGCATTAGATTCAAAATGGCGATTAACCTGATTAAGGTAAATGTGCCTTGGAAACGAGCCAATCACATCAGGTTTCGAATGTCAGCTGATCTGGTGACGTCATCGCAGTGACTGTAGGCGCGTTAGGGTCTCAGGAGGAGCCTCGGTTTAGGACTAAACTTCATCTGAATTGCACTTGAGTGATTGCACATGAATGAAATCCTGTTTAATTTGGGAGTAAATGAAGATTGAAAATGAAATTGGGTTAATTCCAATGACGCCTCTCTTGTTTTGAAAGGCCATAGATGTTTGTTTCTCTGCACTTGCTTTGTTTTATTATTATTAACCTGCGTTATGAATCATATGCTTCGCTTTTTGTAAAGCAACTCTTATTAATAAACGTCGCTTTTACCTGCTGAAAAACTGAACTGTGTGTCTTTGTCTTTCATGCATTCAAAAAAATGATGACCTTTGTCTTTTGTCATTCAACGATTTAAAATGTTGGATTTTAACTGTTTTTGAGAAAGAGTTGGGCAAACTAAGTGAACTAATACCACACAAGCAACAAAATCACCTCATAAATGAATGCTTTGCATTATTTTTATACAAGATATAATAGGACAAGGATTAAAATAGCAAATTTTGCTATTTTAAAATAGAACTTAATTTATTTAAATATTTAAATCTATTTTAAAATAGAATGTCGTAGTGTAATAAATATATTGTTCATTGTTTATGTTGTTTAATACATTAACTAATGTTAACTAATGTTAAATTACACCTTATTGCAAAGTGTTAAAAATTTAAACTTAAAAGGTACAATAAATCTGTACTGCAGATTTGTTTAGTTACAAAAAAGTCAAATCAAATGCTTTTGAGAAAGGGTTGGGAAATGAACTGAACTATTACAACATAAGTGACAAAATCACCCCATAAGTAAATGTCGTACATTATTTCTATAAAAAAAATAATTGGACAAGGATTAAAATTGCATACAAATTATTTTATTTAAATATGTAAATGTCTACTTTAAAATTAAATGCCATTTTTAAAAAAGAGGGAAGTGTATATACATAATGTGATCTGTAACATTGAAGTTCCTTAGCTAACATGAACTAAGAATGAACAATACTTCTACAGGATTTAATAATCTTAGTTAATGTTAATTTCAGCATTTACTAATGCATTATTATGTTGTGTTTGTTAACATTAGATAATGCACTGTGAACTAACATGAAGCAATGAATGACTACTTTTATTAAGTAACATTAACAAAGATTAATAGTGTAACAAATCTATTGTTCATTGTTCGTTCATGTTGGTTAATAAATTAAGTAATGGTAAAGAATGACACCTTTTTAAATGTTACCAAAAATATCTAACAATAAAACTGTACACACACACACACACACACACACACACACACACACACACACACACACACACACACACACACACACACACACACACACACACACACACACACACACACACACACACACACGTTGGGTTTACATGTTTTATGGGGACATTCCATAGGCGTAATGGTTTTCATACTGTACAAACCGTATTTTCTATCGCCCTAACCCTACACCTAAACCTAGCCCTCACGGGAGATTGTGCAAACTTTTACTTCCTCAAAAAACCTCATTGTGCATGATTTATAAGCCTGTTTCCTCATGGGGACCTAAGAAATGTCCCCACAAGGTCAAAATCTACTGGTATTCCTATCCTTGTGGGGACATTTGGTCCCCACAACGTGATGAATACCAGGTACACACACACACACACACACACACACACACACACACACACGACCCTGGACCACAAAACCAGTCTTAAGTCGCTGGGGTATATTTGTAGCAATAGCCGAAAATACATTGTATGGGTCAAAATTATAGATTTTTCTTTTATGTCAAAAATCATTAGGATATTAAGTAAAGATCATGTTCCATGAAGATTTTTTTGTAAAATTCCTACTGTAAATCTATAAAAATGTAATTTTTGATTAGTAATATGCATTGTTAAGAACTTAATTTGGAAAACTGTAAAGGTGATTTTCTCAGTATTTTGATTTTTTTGCACCCTCAGATTCCAGATTTTTCAATAGATGTATCTCGACCAAATATTGTCCTATCCTAACAAACCATATATCAATAGAAAGCTTATTTATTGAGCTTTCATATGATGTATATATCTCAGTTTTGTACAATTTTACCTTATGACTGGTTTTGTGGTCCAGGGTCACATATGTATAAATATTAGGGGTGGAACGGTTCACAGAAGTCACGGTTCGGTTCGTACCTCGGTTCAGACTTCACGGTTCGGTATGATTTCGGTACAGTGGAGGGAAAAGCAAAACAAAAATGCAGAAGGCAATTAGATGTATTTCCACTCACATACCCAACAACCGCTGAACAACGGTGACACACAGTCCTGGTCTTTTCCACCACTCTCTCGCCTGTACTACTGTAACTGACTGGAAAAGCGAAGTTTTCCCAAACTTGCGATCTAAGGGGCCGTTCACATGTCGCGCCTAAAAACGCGTGGAAAACGCTAGGCGCGCCGCTTTCTTCCTGATCAACAAAGCGCTCGGGCGCTTGCGCTCCGGAAGCGTCTGCCGTTTCTAAGCAACCATCAGCTGCGCTCTAGCTCCAAGCCTATGCGTCTACATGCATTGTTTCTTCTATTAGCGTCAAAATAATGGGGGCTTGACAAATCATAAAGTTCAGGAAATCCCTGGACCACAATGATGAGCTGCTCCTCCATGTTTCTTCTGAGGTTTCAATGTAACGAAAAACGTGAGGAAGCTGATTGGTTAGTTCATGTCACATGACCTGCGGTGCGCTTGCGACATTCTGAAAAGTTGAGATGTTTTTAAATCGATGCGGCGCGGACGCGCCTGGAAAAAATGAGCGCGTCGCGACCGCGTCGCTTCCAATATGCGCGCGCAAGCCGCGCGTCTCCATTTGAAATAACGAACTTGCGCGCGCAAAAGACGCTTCATGTGAACGGCCCCTTAAAGAGGCCGGCGGATCCTCTAACTCTTGTGGAACACCACCACTTGCCATACTCGCTGTCGCTGCCAGTGATGGAGTACTCGAGTCCTGGAATCGGACTCGAGTCCGACTCGAGTCACTATTCTTTGGACTCGAGAATCCACTCTCTGGACTTGTGACTCGACTTGGACTCGCGGATTGATGACTCGTACTTGGACTCGGACTCGAGGATATATACAATCGGACTTGAGCATTCATCACTTTGTTTTTGACTAAATATGTTATAAAAAAATTATATAAGGTGTTACACTTTTCCTGTTTCGTGCCCAAGACCGGCCGCGATCTCCCTTCAGACACTGCTACCTCTCGCTCTCTTTGCTTGACAACACACTCACTGACGTCACTCACTTTTACGCTCATGCAATGCATGATGCATGATTCGCGGGCTAAATGTTCACATTTGTAAAATGCAGAAAGACGTGCCCCGGATCGTGAAGTTCGCCTACGCGAATTTTGCTTCTAATGCTGGAAAGAGCAGCGCTATGTTGTGTGTGTAATCGCACAATTGAGGAAAAGACCGGGACATCCTCAAACTTGAACAGACACCTGTCACGGATGCACCCAGAAACATAAGCAAAATGCTTTCCATTGCCTAACGTTAGCTTTTTTTAAAAAAATATTATTGACTAATGCATATATGATAACAAACAGAAGAAGCTAGGGTTAATGTATGTATGGTTCAGATGACAGCATTTTTTTTGTCTGTTGTTAACTTAACGTTACTAGTCACTGTGCCGGATCAGATTTTTGCGATATTTGTCTGTTGCGATAGTCACTGTGTCAGATTAAACATTTTTTTTTTTTTTGCAATTTTGACTCTTAAAATCCTGTGGTGTCGACAAGAAACATGTCAGACGTTACACGTTGCTTTCTGACCAGTCGCTTGCCGTCACACACACACACACACACACACACACACACACACACACACACACACACACACACACACACACACACACACACACACACACACACACACACACACACACACACGTTAAATAATTCGGTCACACACACAATCTCTCTCTCTCTCTCTGCATATCGTATTGATTTTTACGTTTTAAGTATCTTTAAAATACAGTGTCCTGTAAAATGCAGGTTTCTTTTTTTCGCTGAGTGTATTTCTGTAATACAGTGTTAAAGGATTAGTTCACACAAAAATGGAAATTTCCTTATGTACTCCTCCCACTGCCATCCAGGATCTTTTTTTTTCTTCAGTGGAAAATAAATTGTTTTCTTAAAGAAAATCATTTCAGGATGTTTTCTTAATGGACTTCAATGCCAAGTCAGTTGGTTGTTCTTGTTTCCTCATCAGGGTGAGTAAATTATTAGGAAATTTTCATTTTGAGGTAAACTAATAATTTAATGTTACTTATATATTAGAAATATATAAAAAAAAAATTTAAACTATTAAATAAATATAATCGTGCCACAACTGAAGACTCGAATACGGGACTCGAGACTCGACTCGGACTCGAACACTGGGGACTTGAGACTTGACTCGGACTCGAACTCTGGTAATGGTGACTCGACTTGGACTCGACTCGGACTCTTCTTTGGTGACTCGGACTTGGACTCGGACTCGAACACTGGGACTCGAGACTCGACTCGGACTCGACAGTTGGTGACTCGACTACAACACTGGTCGCTGCTATCTCTGACTCACTCACTGGATGGACCGTCGAGCTGACAAAAAACTGCAGAGTGCCAGAGAATGTAGACGGGCTCTGATAGAGCGCATACATAGGCGGAGCTCGGCTGCATCGACGCCCATAGACATAATAGAGATAGACGCCACATTGGCTGCTGGAAACGAGAAATGCGGCCGCCATCTTGGACCGGTCATACTCTGGAATTCATTACATCGCGTAGCAGCAGCAAAAGTGAGAGAACATGCCTGAACACTGTGTAGGATAGGTGTGTGTGTGTGTGTGTGTGTGTGTGAGCGAGAGAGAATGAAATACTCCAAGTAGACTCTAATGTAATATAGTATTTCTTCAACTCATTAAAATACCTTTACCGTCACTATCTGTTTCTGCTTCTCTATCATATTTATAGTGTGTGATTTGCAAAAATCCTATCATAGCCTACACCTCATATGGTTATGGTTGCGCTTTTGTCCAAAGTGACATAAATACAAAACAATATAATACTTAAATTTAACAGGGAACAGATTGAGATGTCAGATTATAGGCTAGCTAATAAGGAGAATAGCAAAAATGAACAACGTCAATTCAGTCAATAGCATAATGAAATAAACAATAAAAATGAGGGAAAACAGCAATAATCAACAATGTCAATTCAAGCAAAATATTAGTGATGTGACGTTAAACACCGAAAGCTTCGAAGCTTGTATCAAAAGAACGAAACATCTCACAGTGAAGCACTGTACCCACGTGACTGCTTCATATTCTGATTAAAATAACGCGTTTCAAGTGTCATTCGCTTTTTGTTAAGAATGCATCATAATACGAATAAATATGTTATTTACAGATTAATTCAAGTAAAATTACATTTATTTTTTATTTTTTATTTCTGACAGTTTTCGTAGCACAAATTGATGTATTTGATGAAACTGTCCAAAATCGCTTTGAGATCTGGGACGCAAAGGCAACTTTTCCCACCTTTGAACACAAGATGTCATTAGTGTGCAACGTGTTGAAAAGCTTCGAGTAATGAACCTTTTTACGATACAGTTGAGGGGAAAGCCTCAGTGCTTCGAAAAGCTTCATTTTACCATCACAACAAAATATAATAACAGCATGGTAAGACTACATTAAGGAGAATATCAGTAATGAACAACAATGTCAAATGAATAAACAGCCAAGTGAAAATAGAATAAAACTATACAAACCATAACGCATTAGAAGTGCTTAAGTCCATGTTGTAAGTCTTTAGACCCTCTTAAAAGACCTAATACTATCACAAGAACGGAGATATTCATTATATTACTGTTAAGCTCACTATCAATATTAAAATATGCCAAACCATGTGTCATGTTTCACAGCTATATTTATGACCTTTGCAGCTAAAAAAACCGCGTGAAAATCAGTTCGATATTCCGTGAGGTATGATTAATTAAATGCGTTGACAGCTCATTACACCTGCCAAACAGATTACACTGAGTGGAGCGGGTGACCGGTCCAAGATGGCGGCCCCACGTCTCGTCAGCGCCAGTAGGGAGTATCGGTCGATGGGGCGTCTACTCTCTATATATGTCTATGTCGACGCCAATCAGAGCTTCAGAGCTAAAGCGGGGCTAAATATTAGCTGTCCCTAAAGAACCCGCGTATCTCACAGTAGTTCCGCATTACATTAATTATTTTGCAGGCAAGTTTTTTTTAATTTTCATACCGTGTATTCTCCGTTTAAATTCATGCACCGAACCGTGACCCCCGTACCGATTCGGTTCGAAACGAATACATGTACCGTTCCACCCCTAATAAATATATACATATGTATATATACAGAAGTGAGTACACCCCTCACATTTCAGCAACCATTTTAGTATATCTTCTAAAGGGAAAATACTATAGAAATGAAACTTGGATATATTTTAGAGTAGTGATAACAAGTGATACCAGCAGTATGTTGTTTAACCATGCAAAGCCACATGTCCGATTCATCATGTTTGTGTTTTTGTCTGCTTGACAGGACCATACAAAGTTGTGCATCTTGTATTAGAACAGTTAAAATTGAGTGCTTTAAGTACAATTCTCTCATACTGACCACTGGATGGTCAACATAGCATCTCATGGCAAAGAACTCTGAGGATTTGAGAATTAGAATTATTGCTCTCCACAAAGATGGCCAAGGCTATTAGAGGTTCAGTAACACCCTGAAACAGAGTTACACTACAGTGGTTTCCAGGACGGGTTCCATTTGGAACAGGCCTTGCAAGGGTCGATCAACAAAGTTGAACACTCGTTCTGTGCGTCAGGTGCCTGGCTTCAAAAAACAAATGCATGCTGCCAGCATTGCTTTAAAGGTTGCAGAAGTAGAAGGTCAGCTTGTCAGTGCTCAGACCATACGCTGCACACTGCAACAAGTCGGTTTGCATGGGTGTCATCCCAGAAGAAAAGCCTCATCTGAAGCTGGCTCACAAGAAAGCCTGCAAACAGTTTGCTGAAGACAACCAAAAGCATGAATTACTGGAACCATGTCCTGTGGACTGATGAGACTATAAGATAAACTTGTTTGGCTCAGATGGTGTCCAGCATGTGTGGTGATGCCCTGGAAAATTGTGTCTTGCCTACAGTCAAGCATGGTGGTGGCAGCATCATGGTCTGGGGCTGCATGAGTGCTGCTGGTTCATTGAGGGAAACACAGATTCCATTATGTACTGTACATTCTTAAGCAGAACATGATGCCTTCCCCTCCAGACACTAGGCCGAATAGCAGTTTTTCAATATGATAACGACCCAAACACACCACCAAGATGACAACTGCCTTGCTGAGGAAGCTGAAGGTGATGGGGTGGCCAAGTATGTCTCCAGACCTGCACCTGTGGGGCATCCTCAAGCAGAAGGTGGAGAAGCACCTTGTGTCTAACATCCAGTAGCTCTGTGAGGAGTGGAAGAGGATCCCAGCAACAACCTGTGCAGCTCTGGTCAATTCAATGCCCATGATGATTAATTCAGTGCTAGATAACAATGGTGCTAACACAAAATATTGACACTTTGGACAAGTTCACTTAGGGTGTACTCTCTTTTGTTGTCAGCTATTTTGATAACAATGGCTGTATGTTGAGTTATTTTCAGAGGACAGTAAATCTATACTGCTATACAAGCTGCACATTGACTACTCGAAAACATATTCAAGTTTCATTTCCATAGTATTGTCCCTTGAGAAGATATACTAAAATGGTTGCTGAAATGTGAGGGGTGTACTCACTTTTGTGAGATACTGTATATATAAATCGGTAACACTTTACAAGTTTCATTAGTTAACTCCATTAATTAACTAAGAATGAACAATGCTTCCACAACATTTATTAATCTTTCAGCATTTACTAATGCATTATTAAAATCACAAGCTGTGTTTGTTAACATTAGTTAATGCACTGTGAACTAACATAAATTAATGAACTAACATTAACAAAGATTAATACATAGTGTAATAAATGTATTATTTTTTCGTCATTTATGTTGGTTACTACATTAACCAATGTTAACAAATAATAAAACTGAAAAGTAACAAATCCTAATTGCAGAATGTTTTATTACAAAAAAAAGTCTAAATGTTTTTCAGAAGGGTTGGGAAATTAACTGTTCTTTTACAAAAACGAGTGACCAAATTACCTCATAAGTAAATGTTTTGCATTATTTCTATAAAAATAATAATAATAATAATAATAATAATAATAATAATAATAAGACAAGAATTAAAATTTTGCTATTTTAAAATGTTATTTTAGTTTATTAACTAACATTAACAAAGATGAATAAATAGTGAAATAAATGTATTGTTTATTCATAATTTATGTTGGTTAATACATTAATCAATGTTAACAAATAATAAAACTGAAAAGTAACAATAAATCCTAATTGCAGAATTTTTAATTACAAATAAAGTCAAGCTGTTTTTGAGAAATTAACTGTTCTTACAAAAACATGTGACCAAATTACCTCATATTTCTATAAAAATAGTAATCATAATAATTGGACATGAATTAACATTTTGCTCTTTTAAAATAAGTTATTTTATTTAAATCTCTACTTTTAAACAAAATGCTTTTTTATTAACATTAACAAAGATAAATAAAGTGTAATAAATGTATTATTCTTTGTTCATGTTGGTTAATAAATAACTAATAAATAACTAATGTTAACAAATGACACCTTATTAAGTGTTACCAAAGAAAATCTAACAATAAAACTTAAAAGTAACAAATCTTAATTGCAGAATTTTTAATTACAAAAAAAGTCAAAATGTTTTTGAGAATGGTGTTGGGAAATTACCTGATCTATTATAAAAACAAGTGACCAAATTACCTCATAAGTAAATGTTTTGCATTATTTCTATAGAAATAGTAGTAGTAGTAATAATAATAATAATAATAATAGGACAATAATTAAAATGTTGCTATTTTAAAATGTTATTTTATTTAAATATCTACTTAAAAAAAAATAATGTGATTTTTAATACATTAACCAATGTTAACAAATAATAAAACTGAAAAGTA
This sequence comes from Garra rufa, assembly GCF_049309525.1. Taxonomy (NCBI): domain Eukaryota; kingdom Metazoa; phylum Chordata; class Actinopteri; order Cypriniformes; family Cyprinidae; genus Garra; species Garra rufa. The sequence continues at coordinate 7,446,207 of NC_133366.1, read as the reverse complement.
ACAATAAATCCTAATTGCAGAATTTTTACATTTTTGTTCTTGAGAAATTAACTGTTCTATTACAAAAACATGACCAAATTTCCTCATATTTCTATAAAAATAGTAATAATAATAAGACACAAATTAAAATGTTGCCATTTTAAAATAAGTTATTTTATTTAAATATTTAAATCTCTACTTTAAAATAAAATGCTATTTTTATTAACTAACATTACCAATATAAATAAATAGTGTCATAAATGTATTGTTCTTTGTTTGTTCATGTTGGTTCATAAATTAATGAATGTTAACAAATGACACCTTATTAAGCGTTACCAAAAAAACCTAACAATAAAACTTAATTGCAGATTTTTTTTTTAATCACAAAAAAAACCTCACTATTATCAAAAAATTAGTGGGATTATAGCTGCAGTCTGAGTGCGTTGGGCCGATTTGTGGTTTATAATAATCTCAAGGGTAACGCCTGCATGTGTTTATACGGTCCGTTTGACAGCTGCTTTATTCTAAGCTGCTCTGTAATCACATGCTAAAGTCATTTGGCCTGATCTGGGTCTGGAATGAGCTTTATTTATGACATTGTGACCCTTACTCTTTGCTAAACCTCGACCTCTTGTTTATGTTCTTCTGTTGACCGGCATTTCTCAGAAATCTTTATCCTCAGAAAACTGCAGGCTGATCTGCAGCCGTGCGCAAACGCACACGCACACGGTCACTCGCGCTTTTCCATCCCTCGCAAATCTCATTCCAGGACGTTTGTGGACGTGACTGAAGCCACAGAGGTTTCCTGCGCAGCAACTGCCATTCGCTTTTACTTTACAGTTGTGTTAAAACATGTTACGAGCATGTGTAAACTCTCTTAGCAGGCTTGTCTCTGTCACACCAGACCTGACAACTGTCACTTTCATAGGCTTTCTAGTCTGCGCCAGATTCTCTCTCTCTCTGTCTGACTCTATCTCACTCTGCCTCTCTTTAGTTGTCACGTAGTCGAGTGTTTGGAGACCTGACCTCATATCCGAAAGCTCCACATGATATCACACACACGCAGAGGATAACTGACAAATAAAGTACATCTGTTTGAACTCTAGTATCCAAGTTTCTCCTAGAAAGCAACAAGACTGGAAGGAGAATAAATAAATAAAAAACGGGGGTTTTATTCATGAAAATACACTACCAGTAAATGTTTTTTTAAAGAAATCCCTTCTACTCATCAAGCCTGTGTTTATTTGATTCAAAGCACAGTAAAAGCTCTACAATTTTGAAATATTTTTTAGAAATCATTCTAATACGCTGATTTGCTGCTCAAGAAACTTGTCTCAGGTTTCTATGATGAATAGAAAGATCAGCATTTATCTGAAATAAAAAGTTTTTGCAACATCATACACTATACCATTCAAAAACATGTAAAGAAATTAGAAATTAATACTTTTGTTTAGCAAGGATGCTTTAAATTGATCAAAACTGGTGATAAATACAATTATAAAGTTACAAAAGATATATATTATATTTCAGATAAATGCTGTTCTTCTGAACCTTCTATAAAAAAACCCCAAAAAGTTCTACTCAGCTGTTTTTAACATAATAATAAATGTTTTTGAGCAGCAAATCAGAATATTAGAATGATTTCTGAAGACTGGAGTAAGGATGCTAAAAATTCAGCTTTGAAATCACAGGAATACATTGCATTTTAAAATATAGTCAAATAGAAAACAGTTACTTTAAATAGTAAAAATATTTCAAAATTTTAAGGTTTTTTTCTGTATCTTGGATTATATAAAAACAGTCTTGGTGAGCGGAAGAGACTTTAAAAATGATTAAAAATCTTACTGTTCAAAAACCTTTGACTGGTAGTGTACTGCAGCTTTTAAAATTGTAGGAGGGACGATTTTATTTGCAGTTCTGGCAAATAAAAACCCTGTTTGTGCTCATACTATGTCAATTATTGACTCATTTTTGTTTTTCTATTAATAGAAATTCTAAGACAAAATCTGAGACTTTGTCGATAGTCAAACGAAATCTCCTAAGCAATAAAAGAGCAACTTCTGAGCATTAAGAGGTCTAGAATCAGCGCGTATGCAAGCGGTGGTTTGTTGCCTTTCTCCTCCTCAATACAAGCATTGTTCTGCAGCTCCGCTGAAAGCGAGCATCTGGTTTCTGAGCACTTTCTTGCCATCTCCTGACTGACTGACTGACTGTGTGTGTGTGTGTGTGTGTGTGTGTGTGTGTGTGTGTGTGTGTGTGTGTGTGTAAGGAAGCTCAGTGTCATCTTGTATTATCTACTGAGAGAGGAAGAGGCAGGGCAGGAAAGCTGAGATATCTGGAACTCTCCAGAGACTCTCTGACACACAGAAACACACACAGAAACACACACACAATCTGACAGCTCACAATCAGGTCAGAAGGAGACTTGTGTGTCATTATAACGCAAGCATTTGATGATTATCAAATTCACACGTGAGGATGATCACGTACACAAGAACACTGAAATGCATTTTCAGTAAATGCAACATGCGCTGCAAGACGTTTCTTCTACAGAGTTGTGCCTGAACATGCAAATCTCACTGCCACAACACTACAGCGTTTCTGGTTACCAGAGCACTGCTATGGTTTTTAGCACATTGTTGAGCAGTTACAGAGTTTATTTTATGGGTTGTTACTATGGCTTTGATAAGAAGTTGCTGTTTTGAGTGGTTGCTATACAGTTGCTAGGTGCTCTATCTGGTCGATTTTATTTGTAGCAGTTTATACAGTACAACACTATTTTAGTTTGTTGCCAGAGGTTTTAAGCCATTTTTAACATGTTGCTAAATGGTTGCTAGAGTTTTCTGTATGGTTGCAAGGGTATTGCTATACTGTTCCTAAAGCATTCTGGGTGGGTTTTAACATGCATCTACAATGTTGTTAGAGTTTGCTGGTTGCTAGGGTGTTTCTATGCAGTTACCAGGTGTTCCAAGTGGGATTTTAACACATTTCTACGTGCTTGTTAGTTTGCTGGTTGCTAGGGTGTTTCTATGTGGTTGCCAGGCTGGGGTTTTAACACATTTCTATGTGCTTGTTAGTTTGCTGGTTGCTAGAGTGTTTCTTTGCGGTTGCTAGGTGTTCCAAATGGGGTTTTAACACATTTCTACGTGCTTGTTAGTTTGCTGGTTGCTAGGGTGTTTCTATGTGGTTGCCAGGCTGGGGTTTTAACACATTTCTATGTGCTTGTTAGTTTGCTGGTTGCTAGAGTGTTTCTTTGCGGTTGCTAGGTGTTCCAAATGGGGTTTTAACACATTTCTACGTGCTTGTTAGTTTGCTGGTTGCTAGGGTGTTTCTATGCGGTTGCCAGGCTGGGGTTTTAACACATTTCTATGTGCTTGTTAGTTTGCTGGTTGCTAGGGTGTTTCTATGCGGTTGCCAGGCGTTCCAGTTGGGGTTTTAACTCATTTCTATGTGCTTGTTCATGGGCTGGTTGCTAGGGTGTTTCTATGCGGTTGCCAGGCATTCCAGCTGGGGTTTCAACACATTTCTACATGCTTGTTTAGAGTTTGCTGGTTTTTAGGATGTTTCTATGCGGTTGCCAGGCATTCCAGCTGGGGATTTAACACATTTCTATGTGCTTGTTAAGAATTTGCTGGTTGCTAGGGTGCTTGTATGCAGTTGCTAGGTGTTCCAAGAGGTTATAACATGTTTCTACATTATACAAGGTTGTTATAGTTTGCTGGTTGTTAGGGTGTTTCTTTGCGGTTGCTAGGTGTTCCAAATGGGGTTTTAACACATTTCTACGTGCTTGTTAGTTTGCTGGTTGCTAGGGTGTTTCTATGCGGTTGCCAGGCTGGGGTTTTAACACATTTCTATGTGCTTGTTAGTTTGCTGGTTGCTAGAGTGTTTCTTTGCGGTTGCTAGGTGTTCCAAATGGGGTTTTAACACATTTCTACGTGCTTGTTAGTTTGCTGGTTGCTAGGGTGTTTCTATGCGGTTGCCAGGCATTCCAGCTGGGGATTTAACACATTTCTATGTGCTTGTTAAGAATTTGCTGGTTGCTAGGGTGCTTGTATGCAGTTGCTAGGTGTTCCAAGAGGTTTTAACATGTTTCTACATTATACAAGGTTGTTATAGTTTGCTGGTTGTTAGGGTGTTGCTACACTGTTCCTAAAGTTTTCTGGGTGTTTTTGAACATGTTTCTACATGGTTGGTAGAGTTTGCTGGTTGCTAGGGTGCTTCTATGCTGTTGCCAGGTGTTCCTAGTGGGTTTTAACACATTCCTACATGCTTGTTAGTTTGCTGGTTGCTAGGGTGCTTGTATGCAGTTGCCAGGTGTTCATAGTGGTTTTTAACACGTTTCTACATGCTTGTTAGTTTGCTGGTTGCTTGGGTGTTGCTATACAGTTTCTGAAGTGTGCTGGGTGGAATTTAACACATTTCTACATGACTGTTACAGTTTGCTGGTTGATTGGGCATTGCTATGAGACTGTTCCAAAGTCTCCTGTTTTTAACATGTTTCTGCTAGTGTTTGCTGGTTGCTATGGCATTTCTATGCAGTTGTCAGATGTTCCAAGGGGTTTTTAAACATGTTTCTACATGGTTGTTAGAATTTGTTGCTTGTTAGGGTGTTGATACACGCTTCCTGAAGTGTTCTGGGTGGAGTTTAACACGTTTCTACATGGTTGTTAGAGTTTGCTGGTTGCTAAGACATTTCTATGCAGTTGTCAGACATTCCAAGTAGAAAAAAAAACAAAACAAAAAAAACACATTTCCACAAGGGTGTTATAGTTTGCTGGTTTCTGGTGTGTTGCTGGTTCTGGGTAGTTTTTAGCATGTTTCTACGTTGTTGTTTGAGTGTGCTGGTTGCTAGGGTGTTTCTATGCAGTTGCCAGGTGTTCCAAGTTTTTTTTTTTTTTAACAGATATCTACAAGGGTTTTGGAGTTGGTTGCCAGGTGTTGTTATTCTGTCCCTAAAGTGTTTTGGGTGTTTAAACATGTTTTACATGGTTGCTAGAGCTTGCTAGTTCTATGCAGGTGTTTAGTCTAGTTTCTGGTTGGTAGGGCATTTCTAAAATGTCCCTAATGTACTCCGGGTGGATTTTAACTCGTTTTTTACATGGTTGGTAGAGTTTCCTGGTTGCTATGGCATTTCCATTCAGTTGACAGGTGTTCCAAGTGGTTGTCAACACGTTTCTACATGGCTGCTAGTGTTTGCTGGTTGCAAGGGAATTTCTAGGCAGTTGCCAGGTGTTCTGAGTGGTGTTTAACACGCTGTTATGAAGTTTTGGTTTAGTTTAACACATTACTATGCATTTTCTGCATGGATTCCAGGGTGCTGCTTTGCAGTTACCAGTTTATAAAGTTGGGGTACCTAAACTCGGATGGCAAATGAACTTAGACTCTGACATTTCGAATGCAGGAATTGTTCAGAGCACAGACTAATCCACGTCATGTGCAGATTAAAGGATAAAGAAAAAGTACATATAATTAAGATAAAGAGACATTTGTTAACAGTTAATGTATTAACTACCATGAACGAACGATGAACAATACATTTATCACTCGGTTTATTAAGCTTTGCTAATGTTAGTTAAAATACATTCATTGTCATTCATAGTTAATTCTTGTGCATTAAAAGTGTTAAATGCTGAAATTAACATTAAGAATAAATGCTATAGAAGAATGGTTCATTCTTAGTTGATTTTAACTAATGAACCTTACTGTAAAGTGTCACCTCTTTACATAAACATCTCGAACTCAGTTGACCCAGTGCTCATCACAGCATCTATTGTTTTACCGCAGCTTCAATCAAAATAACACACCTTTCCTCATCAAGACACACAGTTTTACTGTAAGTGTTTAACTTGTAAGGCTTGTTTAGATCAGTAACTTTGTGCAATACCAGTAGTGATGCTTGATTTAGCAAACACGTACTTTACCTGGCCATAAATAAGGGCAGGAATTTATGTGAAAGTGGTACGTGCTGGTAGAAACGCACACACTGCCATCCTGCTCTGTTAGTCTCTCAGCATGTGAACACACACACACAAACACACACTGCATTATTCAGTAACAGATTGTGGAGGGGGGCAAAGGCAGCTCTCTGTGGGCATGAGAGAGAATGCTCTCTGCACTGTAGGTGTGTTTGTGAAGGACTCTAATGGACACCAGCAGACCAGATCATGGAACAATATCACACAGAGCCTCTGAGAATGATCTAAAGCAGTGGATCAGTCTGTTCATTCTGTGTGTGAGCTCACAACTTCAACAGAGTAATAATTCTGTAGTCTAATGGCGTACAGTTAAAGATAAACATGGAATATGTTTCCTAAAGGTAGCAAATTGGAGCCCAATCCATGAGTGCCGTTAAAAGGGTCTATTACAAGAACAATAGAAAGACACTAAAATTAGACTGCAATGGCCTTTTCGTGACAGTCGAAGCGCTCTGTGTGTCTGAGGGGTGAGAGGATATCTGGACTGTGACCCCATGTGTGAAGTGGTCAGCGAAGAGATTGTCGAATGAGGTCAGTCACAAGGGAGCTAACGGAAAGGTTGCACGAATGAGAGAGAGAGATAGAGAGAGAAAGAGAGACGGTAGCACAGGTAAGACGCCAGAAAGCCTTTTTTGTAATTTCTTTGCAAAGAACGACCATTATTCAGGACTCGGGTTACCGATAGGATTGGTTTGCAACAGGTGAGGTTGTCATAGAAACGCAAGAGTTGGGGGGAAACACATAGAATTCTATGATGAGGTTACTGTAGTGCACCAAACGCCCGCATTCATATGAGGACAGGGTTATTGCCGGTAACGGAAACTAAAAATTACTTAAAATTAATTAAACATGAACTGAAATTATAGAAGAAATAATGGTAAAAATGTTTAAAAAAAACCTATACTGTCAAAGAAATATTTCCCATTTCATTTAGTTTAACTTAACATACTAAAATAACTCAAACTGAAATGAAATAACCTACTTACATCACATATTAAAAACTAATAAAAAAAAGACTAAAACAAACAACAAAATTACTAAAAATAAAATTAAGGTAAAACCGAAGAGATGTATGTAAAAATTAAACCTAAGATATTAATAGCTAATTAAATACGTATATAATCATTGTTCAACTTTAGCTGTATGTACACACACACACACACACACACACACACACACACACACACACACACACATATATATATATATATATATATATATATATATATATGTTTCTTTTTATGAATAATCAGGAATAATGCTGCAAGACATTCTTATCCATAAAAGCATTTTGCCCTTAATAATTACTGAATATTAAGATATTTCAGGGCAAAACAATATTGATTTACAGGTTAACTATTGTAAAGTAACTATTGTTAAGTAATTCAATACATTAAAATATATAAAGACACATATTTATACATATTTATTGTTTAACATTTTTAGCTGTGTAAAAACATCAGTAATAAGTAAAATTATGCAAAACATCCCTATCTATAAGCATTTGTGCTAATATAATTATTGAATATTAAGATATTTCAGGGCAAAACAATATTGATTATAGGTTAAGTATTGTTAATAATAATGAAATCATTAAAATTCTGATATTTTATTCTGATACCTAACATACATATGTGAAAATTATATATAAATACACACACACACACACAATATATATATATATATATATATACACCAACTTTTTAAATGTAAATATATATTATTTATAAATAAAATAAATATATATTATTATATATTTTTAATGTAAATATATATTTAATTATATTTATAAAATAAAATTTTTATAAAATTCTTTTATGATTATAAATGAATCAATATTAAATACTTTAAAATGTTTTTTAATATGTTAGCTTTGCTTTAGAATAATGATTACGTCATTTAAACTACGAAATAAAACAACATGGGACTGATTTATAGGTAAACTACAGTAAATTAGTAAGAATTTGACATTTTCATTTAACTACAGATTACATTTTATAATTAATAACTATAATTAAATATGTTAAATAATTAAAATATTTACTTGTACTTTATTATCATTTAATTTGATAATTAAAACTTTGAAATAACACAACATGGGGAAAAAATTCAATCCAAATTAAAAGTTAAATAAAATATATGTAAAATATATAAATATATAAAATACACACACACAGAGATTATTCCTAAAAAAAGGAAAAGAAACTATATATTTATATAGAGTTGCTTTTTTAGGACTAATCAGCATGCAAGACATTCTTATCCATAAAAGCATTTTGCCCTTAATAATTATTGAATATTAAGATATTTCAGGGCAAAACAATATTGATTTACAGTTTAACTATTGTACAAATTTTACAAGTAATGACTATAATTAAATATATTAAATAATTAAAAATATTTACTTGTACTTTATTATTATTTAAGAATAATAAGCCATTAAAACTTTAGAGAAATTATAAAAATCACCAAGGTCACCCAAACTTCTTGCTAGTAGTGTAGTAAATATGTGTGAGAAATACAAATAAGAAATAAGAAATAAGTCAATAAACATGTCAAAATGGCATTCATTCATCAACAGAACATACATAACAGTTAAAAATTCAGTTCTTTTATTTACAAATATTGTAAAGGGATAATTGTTTGGGGAATCTGTTAGAAGCGATTCATTTGCAACCCAATGGCCCCCCCTGCTGTTTGGATGTTTTACTAATTCATTACAAGAGTTGAACACAGCAGCTAATAAAGTCCAACGTGAAGGCAAAATTCATGAACACTCATGTTAAAATAACAGTCGCACCCACCTGAACTATTCTGCGGTCCAGTGTGACTATCTGCAACTTGTGTTTCCTGTGAGAAAATTCAACGTAATGAAGCAAGTCTTAATGTAGTCCCTAACTGATCTTATTGGAGGTCAGTCCTCGTCAAGGTCAGAGGTCACCGTGCAGCGGGTCAGAGAGGACAGATAGAGAGCGGTGGTTGCTATGGGCGACATTCCCGCCGTCACCTTCAGGATGTTGAGGAGCCGCACGGCTGCTGCGTTCACGCCATCTGCCGTCTGAAAGACAGAGACATTATGTGCCGTAACTCACGTCTGCCTGATGTGACCGTGTGTGAACTCGATGAGTGTGCGTGTGTTTACCCTGTGCTCAGCGCAGAGGACGGGACACTGATGTGAAGCTGCCAGTTTTCTTACGCTGACCAACCGCTCCTGAGTGTGAGAGCCACAGCGAGCTGCAGACACACACGTAAAACACACTGACCTCACTAACACCTCTGACAATCATTGACTGAGCAATCACTCCGAAAGCAGGTAAAACGTCTGGGCTCAGTGCTTTTATGCAAAGATGCATTAAATTGAAAAGTGACAGTAAAGACATTTATAATGGTACGAAAGGATTCTATTTCAATGTTCTATTCTATTTTAACAACAATATGAGGCAGCACAAGTGCTTTCAATATTTACAATTAGAAATGTTTCTTAAGCAGCAAATCAGCCAATTAGACTAGACTGAAGAATGATGCTGAAAATTCAGCTTTGATCACAGGAATAAATTATATTTTACAATATATTCAGATAGAAAACAATTTTTCCAAATTGGAAAATTATTCAGAATTTTTACTGTATTTTTGAACAAATAAATGCCGCTCTGGTGAGCAGAAAGACTTCTTTCGTTAACCTTACAATCTCACTGACCATTGACTTTTATATAGTACTATGTATAAGGGCACAACATTTAAACTCTTGCCATTTAAATAATTTGTCAGTAAAAGGAGACCTTCACAAAATGTTGTTCATCATACAGTCATATAAACCAATTTATTTCTTATGTGAGCATTTTGCAACACTGTTACCAAATGTGGGACCCATGTACAGTTAAGGACAATGGTTTACATTCACCTGGCACAGTCTGCAAAATGTTAATTATATGACCAAAATGCATGATATTTTTTATTTAGTACTGACCTGAATAAGATATTTCACACAAAATATATGTTTACATATAGTCCACGAGAAAATAATAGTTGAATTTATAAAAATGACCCTGTTCAAAAGTTAACATACACTTGATTCTTAATACTGTGTTGTTACCTGAATGATCCACAGCTGTGTTTTTTTGTTTAACGATAGTTGTTCATGAGTCCCTGAACAGTTAAAGAGCCTGCTTTTCTTCAGAAAAATCCTGCAGATCCCACAGATTCTGTGGATTTTTGTGTATTTGAACCTTTTCCAGCAACGACTGTAGGATTTTGAGATCCATCTTTTCACACTCAGGACAACTGAGAGACTCATATGCAACTATTACAGAAGGTTCAAAGGGTCACCGATGCTCCAGAAGGAAAAATTATGCATTAAGAACCGGGGTGAAACTTTTGAACAGAATGGAGATATGTACATTTTTCCTATTTTGCCCAAATACCTTTTTTTATTTTATTTAGTACTGCCCTTCAGAATCAACAGAAGATATATATATATATATATATTTATACCAGGACTCGATTA
>NC_133366.1:7416391-7435249 GCF_049309525.1 Garra rufa | reverse complement strand
ATATATATATATATATTTCCTAGAAGACAAAATAAGTTTCATTTACCCTGATATTCAAATTCAAAAAGTTTAATGGATTTTTTTCCTTCTGGAGCATCAGTGAGTGTTTGAACCTTCTGTAACAGTAGCATTTGAGACCCTCAGTTGTCCTCAGTGTGAAAAGATGGATCTCAAAATCATACAGTCATTGTTGGAAAGGGTTCAAATACACAAAAATGCTGAAAAACCAAAAAATTTAAAAAATGCAACCTGTTTCAACTTTTGTGAGTGTATGTGACTCCAAATGCATTTTCCACTACTACTACTACTTCCACTTCTTTTTGGGAAAATCTGTAATGAGACAAAAAGAGTGTTTTTACATTTATAATTGTTAGGTAAAAGTCTCACTCACCATCAGTGACCAGGAAACACACTTTCCCCAGGAAGCAGTCTGAGTGCAGATGAGCGAGAGAGCTTTCCACTGACTGGAGACTGAGAGAGAGAGAGAGAGAGAGAGAGAGAGAATGAGAGTCTGTCCAGTCCACTCACAATCAATGAGATCAGACAGAGAAATCAGTGTACCTTCGCTCTGACAGCAGATTCACTATAAACACTATTAAATCAATACGAGGACGGGTTTCCTTGTTCTCAACAGGCAGAGGGAGTTTTCTGGCCAGTCGTCTGAAAGACATTATACACACTAATACATGAAATACAGTCACATCACATCAAAACAATCTCAAAGAGGCTGTTTAAAATAACAATTATAAACATACATACTTAACTAATTAAACTTAACTAATAATCAGTTTGTTAATAACTGTTTTTGTTATTATTATTTTGAATAAATAACAAACATAAACTATGTATGTAATGAAAATATATTTTGTCACTCACACATTTACGTTGAAATCTTTCTCATATTGCACAATAGCATTGGCTAATTTGGACTGCAGCTCCTCCTCATTTTCGACCAACTATTAAGATAAACACACAAACATTACAATTAATTTCTACTGTTATATAAGACTTTTATCAACAGGATCAGTGACATAAACTGACGAGCTTTACTCACAAGGACAGTAGCGGTGTTTAGCTCCGGGACTTTGCTGTACGGTGTCAAGAGCGCCATGATGAGGTAACGTTATATCAGAAATGAATCGAGTTTTATTTATTTGTATGTATGTTTATCGAAAAAAAAAGCAGCGAATACTAGCTATTCGCTCGACGCTTCCTCCTCGCGCTTATTTTCAAAGATGACGCACGTGACGTCACACAGCGCGACCCCGCCATCGTGAGCGCGCTGCTGCCCTCAAGCGCACAGAAACCGCCTCACATTAGTGAGCAGCTTTTATTTTTATTTTTTGGAAATTTGTTTTACCGTAAAACTTTTTCTTGGTGAGGAAAAACATGGGTTTTATTAAGTAAAAAATATATAACGTTATATTAAAAATAAATAAATAAATAATTCCCCTGTTAGATCGATATCATGTGTTTATTGGTATATTATTATAAAATGTGACTCGGGACCACAAAAGCACTCAATTACATTTTTTAAAATTGAGATTTATACATCTGAAATCTGCATAAATAAGCTTTCCATTGATGTATAGTTTGTTAGTATAGGAAAATATTTGGCTGAGACACAACTATTTGAAAATCTGAAATTTGAGGGTGCCAAAAAAATCTAAATATTGAGAAAATCGCTTTTAAAGTTGTCCAAAAGTTCTTAGCAATGCATATTACTAATCAAACATTACGTTTTGATATATTTACGGTAGAAAACTTACTCAATATCTCAAGGGCAGAAACTGCAGACAAAAACACTTTTTTCATGCAGCTGTCAAGTTTGAGATTTTGGTCTTTTTGCTTTTTGATGAAGTGTTTTTTTCAGACTAGTGGAAAGAAAACACCCAAAAGACACTGTTAAGTGTTTTTTTTTTTTTATAGCACTTGATCTATTTGTGTCAATAGATTTCAATTACAATACATATTTTTAAAGGCCGTTTTCTCAAAATGAGTTTGAGTGTGTGTAGCACTTACACACACCAAACTTTATATTTTTATTCCTGTCTATATCCTGAAGTTTTTTACAGAGGGCTTTGTTCATATATAATTTACTTGATTTTATTTCCCCAAAAAACTGTTAAAAAATATATAGTTTTCTGCCTGTTCAAAGTATTTTCTGAATTATGGAGTGACAAAATGAGAGACCCAAAATCCCCTCTGTAGAAACATTTGACTCTGTCAAAAAAAATTAAACAATAATTTTGAAACTGACTTTATCCAGTGTTTAGATTTTTTTTTAGATTAGAGATTATTTATACAATAGCAATCAATAATTCAGAATGTATTGATTCTCCCTAATTCCTCTTTTTCATTTTTTAAATGTTCCTTACTAAAAATATATAAGCCTACTTCTTAAAAACACTCGGGATGATCAGTTTTGTGGAAATTCACACAAAGACCTGTCATTAGTCAGGTGGCAACACATTATTTGACCTCTGCATTTACAAAAATCATTCCTGGTTTAAGAAGTGTTTCAAAATTGCACCAGCTACTGATGAACACATCAATTAGAATTATTTAATAATGTATGTCTTTGGAAGGCTTTGTCTTTCAAATACATTAAAATGCATAAATTCACAAACTTTTTTGTTTCACCTAATTCACCTAATAGTTTTGTTTCAAAACTAAGTTTGCAAAATGTTTATTTTTAATAATTTTTATTATGTAATTCATTATTAGCTTTTCATTAAACAGTTCTTTCATGAACCCCAGTTTGGGAAACCTTATTGTAATATGTTTAATTCGCTTTTTTTGTTGTTAATAACAACAAATAGAATATATTTTCTTACTCTTTGTATTTTATATCCATATGGTACATGATTATCCGATTAAAATTGTGATAAACATGTTAGGATGAAAGTAATCTAAAAGTAGTCTGATTACATTACCTAAAATGTGTAATGTAACGGATTACATTACTAACTAAAAAAAATGTCATGTAACTTTTGTGCCCAAAAAGTATTCTCATAGCTTCTTTAAATCATTTATCGACATCCTTCATACTTTTCGGGAACCTTGCTCTCTATGGAGAGTCAGAAAGCACTCAGATTTCATTAGAAATATCTTAATTTGTGTTCTGAAGATAAAACGAATGTCATATGGGTTTGAAACGACATGAGGGTCACTAAATAATGACAGAATTTTCATTTCTGTGTGAACTTGTCTTTAAAGTTTACTTTGATTTGTGAGTCAGTACTGTTAAATTACGTCTTGGATGTCAAGAAATCAATGAAACTAACATTTTTAAGAGCAAATATTTTGGATACTCACCCACTTTTGTTTCATGGTAAACACTGGTTTTACATGCAGAGATGCAAACCAAGTATCATTCACGTTTATTTAATCAGAAGCAGAAAATCAATTCAAATGAGCTTTCAAGCAGACAAAAGGCCTGAAACACTTGAAACAATGAAAGCAAGAGATTTATTATTTCATAGCGTAATGACAAGGCAAGATGAAGTTTCAAGACAACCTCTCAACACAGCAAAACGAAAGAGTGAGAAAAGGGGGGAAAAGAGAAACTCGCGCACATCATGGTACCATGAGAAACAACGTAAGCTGAGCTGCAAACCTCTGTAGTTATGTGTGGAAAAACTGGTTCGGTTTTTGAGTAAATAATAAAAAAATGATCACATTATAATCCAGGTTTACTGCTCAGTTCAGCTCTGAGTTTATATTCATATCAAATGAAATCAGAGGGAAAAAACAGGAGAAAATAACATCCACATCAAAATCGTTTAAGGAGGTTTAATTATTAAAAAAGCAAAAAACAAACCAGTTTAAAAGTCTTCGGGTGGCGTTTTTAAATCTCCTGCAGGTTTTGCTTCATCCACCTCTCCTTTTTTGCAACATAAAAAGTAAACTACTTCTAAATGCCCTCTTTCCCCTCTACAACACTTCCTGTCGAATGTTCTTTTGGTTTGCGGATTAGTTTGAATAAACTAGGCCCAAGTGTGTAACGCTTGCTGTCGGAGGCGTCATCTGTATCTCAAAATAATGATGCTGGTCTCTCTCACACAAACACACTCTCACACACATGCGCACTCAATCTGTGACTGGCTTCCTCTCTGTAGCCGCGGAGCTTTCTACTGATGTATGAGTAACCGGATGAAAGGCGCGTCCGGTTAGTGACAGATCAGTGTGGGCGACTGCCGGCTACGAGGCGGAGCAGGGATCGGTAGCTACAGTATGTAAAGTATCTGAATCGTTTCCTCTAGATCTCTCCGGACTCTCTCTCCTCGGAGCTGGAGCGCTGGTCTCTCTCCAGCGACACGGATCGCTCCCGCTCTTTCATGCGGCTCATGTCCGGGGAGACGGGGGATCTTTCGCTCTCCATGTCCCTGCGTCCGTTGTCCCACCATCTCTCCTCTGCGGCGTTCTCCCGCCAATTCTCCTGAGACAGAGGCTGCTGCTGCTGCTGCTCCTGCTCTCTGGTGTGTGAAGACCTGGAGAAATGAGCAAATACGTCAGAATGAGTATCTGTGTTGAGTGAGTGTGACAGGCAAAAAGGGAAATTTTCTTTGAAAAAAAATCAGTTTTAACGATTTTTTTATATTAACTAAAACGTTTAATTAAATATTTAAAAACAACTTAATTTCAAATTACTTCAAACGATTCTAAAAATTCTAAATTTAAAATATTAAATTTATATTTAGAATTTGTTGAAGTTGAAAGCAATTTAAAATTATAGTTTTCAATTACAGTTTCGAATTTGGAGTTTCATTTTAAGATAAATTATATATATAAATTTGATAATTTTCAAAAGTGTCTAATATTTTAAAATCCAAATATTAATGTAGTCATTTAAAAGCAATTTCAAATAATTTACATTTTAAATATAAACTGCTTAATTATTTTTTTTTTTTTTACACAATTCAAATGAATTTAAATTCAACATGGAAATAGTTATTTAAAATGTACAAATATTTAAAAGTTGCCAATAATTTACATTTTGCATATAAATATTTTTTTTTATATTTTCAATCCAAATATAAGCCATTTAATAATTATGAAGTTCCATTACATGATTTAAAATTGTGACCCTGGACCACAAAACCAGTCATAAGCATAAATTTGTCAAAATTGAGATTCTTATTTCATCTGAAAGCTGAGTGAATAAGCTTTCCATTGATATATTGTTTGTTAAAATATTACAATGTTTGTCTGAGATACAACTGTTTGAAAACCTGGAATCTGAGAGTGCAAAAAAATCTAAATATTGAGAAAATCGCATTAAAAGTTGTCCAAATGAAGTTCTTAGCAATGCATATTACTAATCAAAAGTCAAGTTTTTATATATTTATTGTAGAAAATTTACAAAATATCTTCATGGAACATGATCTTTACTTAATATGCTAATGATTTTTGGCATAAAAGAAAAATCGATAATTTTGACCCATACAATGTATTTTTGGCTATTGCTACAAATATACCTGTGCTACTTATGACTGGTTTTGCGGTCCAGGGTCACAATCATGATTATTATTAATCATGATTATTTAACATGCGTACATAATCATGTATTTATTTTAACTGAACATTGATATCATTGTCATAATTATGTTTTTATGCTGATTTTACCACATTTAACTGCCTTTGACTACAGTAAAATCATTTAAAATAAAAAGAGTAAATTCCAAATATATAGTCATTTAAAAATAATGAACAGCTATTTAAAATAGTTTCCAATCATTTAAATTTCACATATAAATTGTTACAAAAATTTGTAAATAATTTTAAACTCTTTCCATTTCTAATGATAAATTATTATATAATTATACAATTTCCATTACATCATTAAAAATTAATTATGATTATTTAACACACAACATGTTACAACACTACAACAAAATCATTTAAAATAATAATAAAAAAAGTAAATTCCAAATATAAATATAGTCATTTAAAAATAATGAACAGCTATTTAAGTTTCCGATAATTTCACATATAAATTGTCAATTTAAAAAAAAGAAGTTTAAACACTTTAAATTCTGAATATAAACGTAATAATTACAACATTTATAAAATAAATCATGATTATTTAACACCCAACGTGTATATAACATTTATATTAATTGAACATTGATATTGTCATAATGTTGTTTTTAAACCGATTTTACCACATTTAATTGCCTTTGACCACAGTAAAATCATTTAGAATAATTGAAAATGCAAATTACAAATATAAACTATTTATTAGCTTAAAATAATTTCCCTTACTTAAATTGATATTGCTCTCAAACTTAAACTGATTTAACGCATTAGGCATCTTGTCAAAATGAACTATGAGAAAAACATTTAACTACGCTTGACTTTGGCAAAATCGCTGTAAATCATGGCTTACTGCTCAGTTTGCTCAGAATAGTTGTGATACCTCTTCCTTTTGCTCCTGTGTGAGTGGGAACGAGAGCGATGGCGGTCTTTGTGTCTGTGTTTCCTCTCCCGGTCTCGTTCCCGCTCACCTTCCTCACGGTGCCGACGAGAGCGATGGGAGGACGAGCTTCCTCCTTCCCTAAAAAGCAGAGAGAAAGATATATAAACACATATACATATCAATCCTTGTCTTATAGATACAGATATTATCAGACAGGAAGCTGATCCTCACCGATATCGCTCACCGCTTCTAGATCTGGACCTGAGAAGAGAGGGATGAAGAGAAACTTATAAGACAATCATCATGATAAAACACTTGCATTTTCTGTGTTACAAGTATATAATAGTTTTTTATTTTTAATTTAAATAGTTTGATTAATAGTGAGTCAATTAATCAGTTCAAGACATTGCTTCAACATTTCGGTGCAAATAATAAAATCAAAACACAGGGACGGACCTCCTGCGCTCCCTCTCTCTGTCTCTCTCCCGCTCGCGCTCTCTCTCTCGTTCCCTCTCGCGCTCCCGCTCGCGTTCTCGCTCTCTCTCCTTCTCTAACTCCCACTCTCTGGCTCGCTCCTCTTCTTTGTCGCGCTCCTCTCTTCTCCTCATCCGCATGCGCTCCTGTTTCTCCGTCACAGCTTTCTGGAAACCGGAGCAGATCATCTATAAACAAAACGCTGCATGACAACAGGCTAAATGAGCTGTGAGCTGCCATCTTACCCTCAGTTTATCAAGTTTTTCACGGATTTCGATGAAACCTAGATGAAGTTTCCCGCCGAAGTGGTCGGCGAGGCGGCGGTCGTTGTCGTGGAGCCCGAGGTAGGCGGAGCAAACCTCACACACCCGCAGCTTCTGCTGCTGGAAGCTGGAGGCCGGCATGGAGTTTCGGTAGATGTCCTAAACACAGCATCATATCAAAATCAAAATCTAATTTCATTTGTGATTTAAAGGGTTAGTTCACTCAAAAACGTAAATTAGCCCATTATTTACTCACCCTCCAGGCATCCTAAGTGTATGTTACTTCCTTATTTCAGACGAATCCAATTGGAGTTATATTAAAAATTGTTCTGGCTCTCCCAAACTTTATAATGGCAGTGGGTGGGTGTTTCGCTTCAACAGTCTAAAACAAGTCCAATAAAGTGCATCCATCCATAATAAAAAGTGCCTCACGTGGCTCCGGTGGGTGAATAAACTCCTATAGCGAATCGATGCGCTTTTGTAAGAAAAAATACCCATATTTAAAACGTAAGAATCCCTTTAATCTAGCTTGTGCCAACTGGTTGTACACGGAAGCTGCTTTGAGTTGCGCATGCACCGTTCAGACGTTCAAAACGAGGATTTCGATATAAGCCAAGAGGAAACTGGCTTTTCTTTGCTCAAGTAAGGAAACTTTGCTTCCTTTGCTTCTGTAAACAAACGTTGGTTTTCACGAGACTCACAGGTACATTATCCGCCCAGAACAGCTTCTGTGTATGATACTTATGTTTAAAATATCAATATTTTTCTTACAAAAATGCATCAATTCACTAAAGGAGGCCTTTTCTCACCCCCTGGAGCTGTGTGAGCAGCGTTAATTTTGATGACGAATAATTCGTCAATGAATAAAAACGAGACGAAAATGTTAGGGCGGGACCATTTAGGTAAAGATTCATTCAACGAATCTGCTGCGCAGTAAAGAGGTTCGATGTGTACATATGAACTGTATTATAGCCTATTGATCTATCCGGCAGGACATAAGCTGGCATACATTTGCTGCACGTTTCATAAAACGTCCAAAAATGTCAATATCTGGGAATAAAAGAAGAACCGATGCAAAAAAACTTATTCCAGTTTACGTGTGCATACTCCAAAGCAACACCTCTCACACACTCTTTAGCTTGCGTCTCATGAACAGAGAAATACAGACAAAATGATGTTGAATTGTCCGGTTTGAACGTAAAACAGTTGGGAGAATATCAGATGTGTTATTACATTGCATCAGTTGCATTCGGTTTTAAAGGGACAGCAGCCCAATTTTGTTGCTATTGTCTGTGGCATTGATGTTAATCGAGCAACAAAGAGAGAAAATCACTCACTGCTACTGACTGAGTCACTAATAACAGCAGCCCTAATAAAGTTTAATCAAAATGGATTTATATAAATAAATAAGTCTGCTTGAAAGAATGTTGTAAACAAGTTGTTATAAAGAATGCATAATTAGCCTATATAACCATTGGTATTTTATTGAAAAGAAAACTATGTTCTTGTTTCTTTATGAGAAGTGGTCTCATTTAATTTTAATATAAAGGCATGTTACGTGTCATAGCAGTTAAGTCTATCATGATAAAACCCTAATATCAAACCTACACAATGAGTTTGGAAATTTTAGAGAAATGCTTAATTCATTAAACTATCTAAACCTGTAAAATTTTAGCAGACTAAATCTACTGTAGATTTAGTCGACTTAAACTAGACTAAAATGCATTCAGATGACTAAAATATGACTAAAACTAAATAGCATTTTAGTCAAAAGACTAAGACTAAATCAAAACTTGCTGTCAAAATTGAGGCACTTTTTATTATGGATGGATGTGCTTTATTGAAACACCTGCCCATTGCACTGTAAAGCTTGAAGGAGCCAGAACAACTCCAATTGGATTCATCGGAAAGAAGGAAGTCATATACCTAAGATGCCTGAAGGGTGAGTAAATAATGGGCTAATTTTCATTTTTGGGTGAGTTAACCCTTTAAGTTCTAGAGCCAGAACTTAAGACTACAATGATGTTTTTCACCTGCCAACTACGACCTCACACTGACCTCTGCCTCTTTCTTCAGGGCGCGTGTTTTCTCCACCTTCTCCAGCACCTGCTGAGCCTCGTCTACATTCCCCTCGCCACCCAGCTGCTCCGCACGTGCCAGCAGCTTCCCGATCTCCTCGTTCAGCTCATGCACACGTTCTGCCTGTCAATCACACCGCAGAGAAAAATCAGAAAACTTATGAGTGACACCTGTAAAAAAAAAAAAAAAAAGATTCATAATAAAGGTCAGAGAGGATGACAAATGGTCATTAAAAAAAAAACATGTTAATGTCATAGACTTACCTCAGACAATATAGCTAAAATGTACCAAATTGCAAGATAGTATGGAAGCCTGTTTCTGCCACAAAATAATAAAAAAAAATTACTAGTGACTTTTTATCTACTATTCTAACTTCTCGCAATTACAAATTCATCTCACAATTCTGATATTTTTCCCTCAGAATTCTCCATTCATACACTACCGTCAAAAGTTTAACGGTACGATTTTTTTTGTTTTATGATCCAAAGTACAGTAAAAACAGGAATATTCTGAAATGGTTTTACTATTTAAAATGACTGCTTTCTATTTGAATTTATTTTAAAATGTAATTTATTCCTGTGATCAAAGCTGAATTTTCAGCTTCATTATTCCAGGCTTCAGTGTCACATGATCTTTCAGAAATCATTCTAATATGCTGATTTGCTGTTTAAGGAACCATTAAACATACTAGGGCTGGGCAATTTGGCCTAAAATCAAAATCTCGATTAATTGAACATTTTAACCCGATTACGATTAATGAACGATTATTTTATTCATTACTAAAATTATATTTAATTATATTTAAATAATATTAATTTTTTTGCTCTCATAGTTCGCTGACAAGTTTTGTACAGTAAATATGCGCACATATTACAAGTGAGAGATTTTTGAATGAAGGGTGCACACACTATCTACTACCTATGATTATTTATTGAACATCAGTGTTGAACAACTGAAATTAAAGCACACATTGCTTAAAACGAAAAGTCACATTTTTCTTAAATTTGTGAAAATAAATAACTTGCACTTTTGGAAACAAAATTAATTATTTATAAAATAATAATAAATATTAAAAGTAGAAAATAAGCAGTATCTCTTCTAAATAAAATTACTCTTGTATATCCTGTAAATACTTTTTACTGTATAAATACTGCTTAAGCTCTCCATCGACATGTCAGAGGAATAACGTAACGTAACGGAGCGGGGCCACCTGACTCCACACGCAGTAATGTTTTTAAAGGGAAAGTAATTGAAATAATTGACCTGAAAAATTTGATCGATTATAGGTTCTGAATGTCGATTTCGATTACTTTTCGATTAATTGCCCAGCCCTAAAACATACCATTAAGGAATTAATACTTTTATTTAGCAAGGATGCTTTAAATTAATACTGTTAAAATTAAATTAAAATGCTGTTCTTTTGAACTTTCTATTCAGCAAAGAAACCAGAAAAAAATTCTACTCAGCTGTTGCTGCTTTTGAGCAGCAAATCAGAATATTAGAATGATTTCTGAAGGATCATGTGACTGGAATAATGATGCTAGAAATGTAGCTTTGAAATCAAAGAAATAAATTACATTTTAAAATGTATTCAAATTGAAAAATCAAAATTTTGCTGTTTTTACTCTACTTTGGATCAAATAAATGCAGGCCTGGTGAGCAGAAGAGACTTAAAAACATTAAAAATCTAACTGTTCAAAACTCAAACAATGCAAATATTTTTTTTGGTTACATTAGAATTCCCCTCAGAATTCTGACTTTACACCTTGCAATTTAGACTTTGTTCTGAAAATTTTACACTTCACAATTCTGACATTTTTCTCAGAATTCTATACTTATATTCCACAATTCATACTTTTTTCTCAGAATACCGAATTTACATTTCAAAATTCTGACTTTTAGTTAAAACTATAAATACTAAAAATATAAACTCAGAATTATGAAAAAACATGAGAATTAAGCTGTTAACTAAAAATTGAGAGATATAAATAAAAAATATAGCTGCAAGCAGCAATTACGGGGCCAAGCATTCAAAGGGGGAAATGAGGAGCTAAGGATGGCAGGAACACCAGACTAACTGCAACAATAAGAAGCCATTTTAGGGTGATTTTAGTCAAAACGACAGAAAAATGATGTAGAACGCCTACTGATATGATTTAATGGCTTATTAGGTTTGATCAACAGGTGGCGCTGTTATCAAATCGATGTAGTGTGTTTAGTGTGAGGTAGTCTCAGCCTCAGACGTCACGCCCACGGAACGTTGGCTAAACGTCGGATGCATATGGTTCACTTAACTGGAAACACTTCAGGAATGTCGAAGTCGTGATCTGATTAGTTGAATTTGATCGGATTTCCGGAACACGCGAGTGTCGCGTTTATTTTCGGTCCGCCGGGAAACAAATCGCAGACTGATTTACTCGCGTTTTGCTGATAGCTGCTTATGCAGACGCTGTTGTTGTTAAACACATTTGCGACGTTCGCGAACAAATTACTGACTTACTGCTTGTTCTCCCTCTTCTTTGTTAACTTTCAATGCTGGTTATATCAATGTCTGACTTGTTGCATGCCGGTCTGTTGTTGTGGGGGCATTTCTACACCCCGAAACGTGACGCTGAACGAAACGAACTGTGATTGGTTGTTTGACATGTCTGTCAAACGGCCTTATGGGCGGGCCTTGGCCAATCAAAGCTGCCATGAATACCAGACCTTCAGCCGTCAGTCTGAAGGTCTGGCTATGCGAGACTAAGTGTGAGGTGACAAAGGCACACAAAGTTTGGTGTCTTTATGTCAAAGCTTTGCAGAGATAAAGCCTAGAGAGTTTGAGTTAGAGACATCAAACTTGCTATGGTTAATGTTGAGACTGTCCTCTATCAGTGTGCAAAATTATACAACTTTCCCGCAAGCGGTTCTATGGGCTGCCATAGACTTGCGGCGGAAGAAACGGAAGAAGAATAAGAACGCCAACGGTGCTTGGCCCCTAAAAATGCAAAAAATAAACATATTTTTTATTCTGTGGTGGAAACCAGGTTCTGTAGGTCTATATGGCCTTTTCTGTTTGCATGCACTTCCTATCGAAACAGGAAGTTGGAAACGAACACACCAAAAGACTCAGAGCTGTGGACCATGACTCACTTCTCACCCATCTGCGCAGAAAAAACAGGTGTGCGAAACTTCAATATGAAAATGAAAATGCCGATCTTCAGGTTTTACCTTGGCAGCCACTTCAGCACTGATCTCTTCCTGCGTTTCAGCCAGCCGTTTCTTAGCTAGTTCGGTTCTTCTGTCACAGTCTGCGATGAAGGACTGCAGGTGCTCTGAGGCCTGAGAAAACGTGCCACAATCTTCATTAATGAGCAGTTTACGCACACACAGACGTATGAATGTAAATGTTTCAAACTCACATCCAGCTCAAAGAAATACTCCTGCTGTTTAGCTGCGATCTCATAGTCTGCTCTCAAAGCGAGGTCATGAATCTTCACACACTCACCCAGATCCATGCGCTGCACAAACACAAACATAACAGCTTATAGAACTCAGGCAAACGTTTAACATGTTTAATGTCATAACACAACTGTGGCAAAGCATAAAGTCCTGCAATTATCAAACCGGTTTCAGATGAGTGAAGTCAAACCCACAGATGAGGAAAGATAATGGGACACTTACGGTTCCAGACAGTATGTCATGTGGACACGACTCCAGCAGATGACTCTTACACACCCGCTCATCTGTGAACTTGATACGCTGTCTCATCGTGTCTCCTGCAAAAACAAACAGATCCACACATTAGAAGTATCAAAAATCATCAAATCAAGTAACAATAAAAACCATGATTCTAATAGTGTCAAACAAAGCGATACACCAATCAAATGTCTCCCTGGATCACAAAACCAGTCTTAAGTAGCACAGGTATATTTGTAGAAATAGCCAAAAATACACTGCATGGGTCAACATTATCGATTTTTCTTTTATGCCAAAAATCATTAGGATATCAAGTAAAGCTCAAGTTCCATGAAGAGATTTTGTAAATTTCCTACCATAAATATATCAAGAATTTTTGATTAGTAATATGCATTGCTAAGAACTTTGTTTGGACAACTTCAAATGGAATTTTCTCAATATTTTTTAAATAGTTGTATTTTAGACAAATATTGTCTAATCCTAACAAACCATACATTAATGCAAAGCTTATTTATTCAACTTTTAGGTATATAAATCTCAATTAAAAAAATTTACTCTTACGACTGGTTTTGTGGTCCAGGGTCAATCATTATTCTCACTGAGAAAACATGAAAATTATGATATTATTTGAATAATTCCTTAAGATAATGTAATTGTCATCCAAAACATGTGAATCTGGGCAAATGAATCATAATTAAGATTCTTATATAACGAAACATTTGTGACTGATATAAAAGAATCCTAGTCAATGAATTCATGAAAACTATGAAATCATGCCAAACAATGATGTTTATAAATAATGTCAAAAAAACTATGCCAATCAAATTACAGTTCTGAGCAAATCATGCTAAAAAATTGAATAATTCAATAAAATTATGACAACATCATAAGTTACTCTCCCAGACAGGTTTTTGAACAGTAAGCTTTTTAATGCGTTTTCCTTTTTAATAATTCGCTTCTGCCCACAAAGCTTGCATTTGATCCAAAGTAAAGCAAAAACTTAACTTTTAAAGTATTTTTTTTTTTACTTTTTTTAAGTAACTGCTTTCTGCTTTATATTGATAAATGACATTTATTCCTGTGATCAAAGCTACATTTTCAGCATCATTACCCCAGTCTTCAGTGTCACATGATCCTTCAGAAATCATTCTAGTATCTATTCAAATCAGAATATTAGAATGATTTCTAAAGGATCATGTGACACTGACGACTGGAGTAAGGATGCTGAAAATTCAGCGTTGAAATCACAGGAATAAATTACATTTTAAAACATATTTAAATTGAAAAATGTTACTTTTAAGAGTAAGAATATTTCAAAATGTTACAGTTTTGCAGTACTCTGTGTCAAATAAATGCAGGCTCGGTGAGCAGAAGAGAATTCTTTAAACATGAGAAATCTTTTGACTGATAGTGTATGTCCACCAAAACATTTAAATTGTATGATTTTTATAATAGCAAATGAATCATAACAACCATGATTTTCATCAAATCACATCAGAGTTTCTGTCTGATAAGAAATCATTCCAGCCAAATCATGAGATTCATGATTTTGTTATTACATAAAATTATCAAAATGATTAGAATCATGAAATCTTCTCAATAATAAAAAATGAGAATAACACTAATTATAAAAGTCATGGCAACGAAATAATGAGATTTGTCAATCAAATCACTGAGTTCAGTGATATAAAATGATTTAACCAAATCACAAGAGCCAGGAATTGCATGAAATCGTGACTCTTTAACCGGTCTGTCAAACAAATCACTGGAATATCAGCATATGTGACCCTAGACCACAAAACTAGTCATATATCAGAGGTATATTTATAGCAAGAGCCAACAATACACTCACTGTATGGGTCAAAATGATGCATTTTTCGTTTATGCCAAAAATCATGTTTAGTGAACATACTTTGTAAAATTCCTACCACAAATATATCAAAACTTAATTTCTGATTAGCAATATGCATTGCAACTTCATTTAGACATCTTTAAAGGCGATTTTCTCCATATTCAGATTTCTTGCACCCTCAAATACTAATGTTCAAATAGTTGTATCTCAGCCAAATATTGTCCTATCATAACAAACCATAGATCAATTGAAATCTTGATGTATAAATCTCAATAAAAATAACCCCTACGAATGGTTTTGTGGTCCAGGGTCACATATACAGCCTAAATCATCAAATAAAGTACTGAATCGCTGTCTGAATCAAATGCATGGTTTAGTTTCGATTTGATGAGAATGAAAGAAACACTCACCGTCTCTGCCAGTGCCCATGAGCTGGTCCAGCATGGCTCTCATCTGCGCCTGGGCCGACATCTTTACCCGTTTACCTCTCCACACGTGAGAATATACCTGGTTGATGAGTTAAACTCAGTGACCCGACTCGTTTGTCTAACCTGTTAAACTAACTCCTCATACAGCAGGCCTCAGAACCAGCGGCCGCCGAAAACGAGACCAACCGCCTCCTGTAGCTCACTATCACTTTCCACTATCACCACGCACACGTCTGTGTTTCAAATCCCCCAGAATGCGTAGTTTACATCTGAAACCAGTCAATCATAAATCAGTGAGTTAGTCTCGTGTTAGCAGTTAGCGGCTAACGTTAACTCTTCTCCCAACGCCCCTCAATCCGCCCTTTGTGCGCTTATTAGTCAGTCCTAGCGCTGCTTTATCAATCCGCTGTTTAATATTTAGTGTAGTGGTCCATATTCGCAAAGTTTTGACAGTGTTTGTTTGTTGTTGCTTTATTGTTTTATTTCTTTTTTCTCCTCTCGGAAAGAGACTTCCGACCCGCGCACGCAGCTCCCGCTTGGTTACGCGGCCTCGAGGAAGTGCCGCAGAGCTCGAGCGCTGATTGGCTGGCGGGCTGGTGACGTCATGACGTCGACGCTGATGCGCGAGTCATCAGAGCATGTGGATCAACATGGTGAGGTTTGACTACAAAACTCGTGTTGAACATGGACTTTGTCGTTTTTTCATTATAACACCATAAAACCTTAATTTTTTTTTTACCTCGAATGTCCCTTTTTAGACACACTTATTGGTAGACAGGCAACAGTGCTGAGTAGATTATTTTCAAATTGTAGTCCATTCAATTAATGACATGTCAAAAATTGTAGTCAGTAACATAATTACAGTCGTGGCCAAAAGTTTTGAGAATTACATAAATATTGGAAATTGGAAAAGTTGCTGCTTAAGTTTTTATAATAGCAATTTGCATATACTCCAGAATGTTATGAAGAGTGATCAGATGAATTGCATAGTCCTTCTTTGCCATGACAATTAACTTAATCCCGAAACAAACTTTCCACTGCATTGTTAAGAAGGCTTCAGGGCGTCCAAGAAAGTCCAGCAAGCGCCAGGATGGTCTCCTAAAGAGGATTCAGCTGCGGGATTGGAGTGCCACCAGTGCAGAGCTTGCTCAGGAATGGCAGCAGGCAGGTGTGAGCGCATCTGCACGCACAGTGAGGCCAAGACTTTTGAAAGATGGCCTGGTGTCAAGAAGGGCAGCAAAGAAGCCACTTCTCTCCAAAAAAAAAAACATTAGGGACAGATTGATCTTCTGCAAAAAGTATGGCGAATGGACTGCTGAGGACTGGGGCAAAGTCATATTCTCCGATGAAGCCTCTTTCCGATTGTTTGGGGCATCTGGAAAAAGGCTTGTCCGGTGAAGAAAAGGTGAGCGCTACCATCAGTCCTGTGTCATGCCAACAGTAAAGCATCCTGAGACCATTCATGTGTGGGGTTGCTTCTCATCCAAGGGAGTGGGCTCACTCACAATTTTGCCCAAAAACACAGCCATGAATAAAGAATGGTACCAAAACACCCTCCAACAGCAACTTCTTCCAACAATCCAACAACAGTTTGGTGAAGAACAATGCATTTTCCAGCACGATGGAGCACCGTGCCATAAGGCAAAAGTGATAACTAAGTGGCTCGGGGACCAAAACGTTGACATTTCGGGTCCATGGCCTGGAAACTCCCCAGATCTTATGCTGCGTTCCAGGCAGGTTTTTTAACTGGTAAATCACCACTTCAAACCACAACTCACGACTTTGTAGCATTCCAGGCAAGTCACGCCAAACTGCCTGAGCACATTTATGAATTATTGTTATTTTTATATTATTATTAATTTGATTGCAACGTTATATTGTCCTAAGCTCTATTTTTCCACCGTGTACTACTTGCATAAACACCGCACCCATTAGGGCTGACATTGTTGTTTTGCGGGCTATGTTACGTCAGAACTCGGAACTGGGAGTACATCGATCTAGTACGAGTTCACGAGTGGGAAGTCACGGGTTTGACTGCCGTTCCAGTGCACTTTCAACACGGGTTACGGGTTGTCTGGCATAAATCCCATTGAGAACTTGTGGTCAATCCTCAAGAGGCGGGTGGACAAACAAAAACCCACTAATTCTGACAAACTCCAAGAAGTGATTATGAAAGAATGGGTTGCTATCAGTCAGGATTTGGCCCAGAAGTTGATTGAGAGCATGCCCAGTCGAATTGCAGAGGTCCTGAAAAAGAAGGGCCAACACTGCAAATACTGACTCTTTGCATAAATGTCATGTAATTGTCGATAAAAGCCTTTGAAACGTATGAAGTGCTTGTAATTATATTTCAGTACATCACAGAAACAACTGAAACAAAGATCTAAAAGCAGTTGAGCAGCAAACTTTGTGAAAACTAATATTTGTGTCATTCTCAAAACTTTTGGCCACGACTGTACATATAAATTTACACAGTACACACATATAGTATGCAAACAAACTTTTATTGTGAACCAATTAATCATGACTAATCGTTTTGCAGCTCTGATCGGATTACAAGTACTTCATTTTTGGAATCTGATTATGCAATCCAGATCACATGTAATCAGTTACTACCCAGCACTGTATATACAGATACAGTTGTGATTAAAAGTTTGCATTAACTTTACAGAATCTGCAGAATGTTAGTTATTTATATATATTATAAGAAATTATAAGGGTTATTCATGAGTCTCTTTGCCTGCCCACAATTCTTCAGGTCTTTGGTTTTCCAGCATCTTTTGTAATATGTTAAACTTTTCCAGCTTTTCCAACTTTGAGTTCCATCTTTTTATATCGATGACAAATGATTAACACATATCCAACTACTAAAAAAGGTTGAAAGGTTTATTGATGTTTCAGAAGAAATCATGACATATTGAGAGGTGGGAGTAAAAACGTCTGGAATTTGAAGAGCAGGGTAAATTGTACGTATGTTGTCTTCTGGGAAACATGTCAGTATCTTCTGTAGTTCATACATCTCATATATATATATATATATATATATATATATATATATATATATATATATATATATATATATATATATGGTTTTCAAACAAAAAACATGCTGTTCAAAAGTTTTCACCCCCTGGTTATGTCAATATCTGACAAACAAAAAGTTTTAACTGTAATCTTTTTCAGGACTAAGGGGGAAACTGAAAGTTCTTATAGTAAAATCACATTTCAAAAGATAAAGAACTGTTTGATTACTCATTACATGCCCGCTTTCATATTAGGTTTCCTTGTTGGCATCACACAGGTCAATAATTACACAAGAAATGACCACAAACACAACACCTTTGGTTCTCTCTGTTTATTGTACTGATGTGGAACAGACATCTCTTAATTTATGCATGTTGTATATTATATTCATATGTATCAAAAACATCCAGTCTAATAGTTTTTTTCTCCAACTACTTCCACAGAATACAAAATCAAACCCAGTTGTGATTATCAATTAGAAGAACGAGAACGAACAGAAACACAAAGAGGTCCCCTCAAGACGGACGTCCGTCCACCCACCGTCACGCTTCCCACTGATCACAGCCCCCAAAGACACAGTCACATTGTCGTTTTGGCACCAGAGTTTCCTCTCATCACACTAAAGCACATGGAAAACAT